>NC_056726.1:650631692-650889192 GCF_019279795.1 Protopterus annectens
AACTAGTCCCCAAGAAAGCTGACAAGTTCCTAAGCTCCCCCCAAGGACGAGGCTTTTTGGAGCAAGGGCATCCTTGTTGATGCTGGTATGGTGGCCTCTGCTGCTAAAAAGGAGCTTAGTGAGCAGAGCTCTACGGTCCATCCTCTGAACAGGGAGTGTCAGGCGATTGACCATTTTGGATAGCACATATTTGTCTGTTACGTTTGGACTGAGCAACAAACTACATGGCACACTTGGCAGCAAAGGGACTGTGTCAGAGCTCTCACTTCCCTTTCTGAATTGCTGCCTCAGTCTCAAATTAGTCTGTTCGAAGCTGTCTACTCTAACTTCCCAGGCTTGTGCCTCGATGTGATTCCTCTCCAATGCAGTGCAGGCCACCTCTTGAGCAGTGGACATGGGCACTGCTGTTATGCGTCACTCCTGGCTTTCCCTTTGTGGGTTTATGGAACCCCTTAAGGTGTCATTCACTAAAGCACCTTTTGATGGGTCATCCTTGTTTGGACCTTCCGCCAAACCTTAACTTGTAGCGAGCAGGAAGGAAAGACGGTCTGTGGTCGGGATCAATTTTTCTACACCCCAATGATCCTCTTCCAAAAATCAGAGGGGTAGTAAGAAACTGTGGATCTGCCAGTCTGTCTTTCCAGGGTGCTCCTCAGGATTAGTCTTTCTTTGACCAGGGAAGGGGTTTGACAGTAGATCCCTCCCCAGAGGCAGAGGGGGTCTGTAGAACCATGGCTTCTGGGATCCCTTCTCAAAGCCCCTTTCAGTGCTATTGAAGCACTGCCTGGCTGTCCAGGAGGCAGTTGGGGGGGGGGGGTCTACTCCCACCCACTAGCCTAGGCAAGTATTACCTCTGGTCAGTTGGTGTTAAACAGCTTCCAGGGGTTACATCATACCCTTTTTTTTCAGCCCCCCCCCCAGTTATGAAATCTCTGATGTTCCACACCATCAGAGGGAGCTGTCCCTTCTCGAGGTTCAAGATCTCCTTTAAAAAGCCATCCAAGAGGTCCCAACAGGACGAGGGTCCAGAACTTACACACTCTCCTTTATGGTGTCCAAGAAAACCGGGGACTTGCATCCCATTTTGGACCCCTCTGAACTAAGCTTCTGTCAAGTAAAAGTTCCAGATGGCCACTCTTCAGTCCATTTTGCTTGTTCTGCGCAAGGACTGGATGTGCTCAGCGCATCCCAAGGATGCGTACTATCGCATCAAAATTAACATGCTCCAGGAGATTCCTGCGCTTTTTGCTAGGGGCCAACCACTACCATTTCAGAGCTCTGCACTTTGGACTCACCACAGCCCCCTGGGTGTTTACCAGATGCATGGCAGTGGTGGCAGCTCATCTGACTAAAAGGTTTCCAGATCTTTTCGTACCTGGACAGTTGGCTCCTCATCCCCCACAAGGTGTAAACTCACATTTGTCATGGATGACCGTCTCTTTCAGGATCTAGGCATTACTGTCAACCTGCCCAAATCCCATCTTTCCCTGTGTTAGAACCTGGAATTTATCAGGGTCCTTTTAGACAGTCAGACTGCAGCGCATTTCTTATGCAGAGTCCCGACTGTTTGGGACCAGGTCCATCAGTTGTTGGATCTGGAATGTCCCACAGTCCACTTGATCTTACAAACACTAGGGTCGATGGCAGTAATCCAGTTAGTGTGTCTCGCCTGGTATCATATGAGGCTTCTGCAGTGTATCCTAGCAGTGCAATAGTCATTTCAGTTTCATCCCATGTCCAGGACCATCAGGATTTCAGACATGCAAATGTCACCTTCCTTGGTGGCTCCAAGTTCAGGATCTCCTTGGAAGACCATGGTCTTCTCCACCCCAAGGCCACAGTGACTACGGATGCCTCCCTGTTGGTGGGGGCATTTTTGGGGAAGGACTGTTCAAGGCTTGTGGTCCGCTTTAGTGACCAAATTGCACATAAATGTCTTGGAGATGAGAGCAGTCCTAATGTTGCAAGGCTTCCAAGATTGTCTCCCTTTCAGGACCATTACAGTTCAGACATGACACTGTTGATGGTCTGATACATCAGCAAGCAGGGGGAACACTATCACCTGTGCAGAGGGCATTTGTGTGTGGGAATGGGTGATGTCTTCCAGACGCTTTCTTCTTGCAATGCACATTCCCAGCAATTCCAACGTATTAGTTGACAAGCTCAGCAGATCTATCCAGAGTCCTCATGAATGGTCCCTGAACCTTTTAGTGGCACGGCAGATATTAGACTGCTTGGGTTTCCCTTTCTGTGATCTTTTTGCCCTCCCGATCAACCACAAATGCAGCTACTACTTTGCCCTGATCTCCCCTATGGTAGAGTCACCCAGAGACACTCTGGTTCACGATTGGCCGCTGGAACTTCTGTATACTTATCCACAATCTCCCCTCATTCCCAAGGTATTATAGAAAGCCTGTTGCCTGAAGTCTCCTCTCACCCTCCTTGCTACCTTCTGGCCTCATCTGTGGTTTTTCCCTCTGGTCTCATCTGAAATAGTCGCCCTGGATATTGGATCCCATTCTGGATGTCATTTCCCATCCATGGGGGCTTCCTCTTCCAGTCCATCTGACTGCTTGGTTCCTCCAGTTCCAGTGATTCTAGCCCAGTCCAGGCTTCCTTCAGTTAAGAGCATTATCTTGGCCTTCCAAAAACTGTCCACGAACATTTATTCCAGCAAATGTAAGAGATTCTCTTTGGGCCACGCAACACTATCAAGATCCCTTTTCAGCGTCTATCCCTGATATTTTGTTCTTTGCCCTTTTTCAGCAAGGGACCAATTTCTCTACGATTAAACTCCAGTTGGTGGCTATACCAAATTTCCATTTGAATGAAAGTCCCACCTCTTCCAGGCTGTGTAAGGCCTTCCTCAAAGAGATCTCCTGTCAAGGATCTCCCCATGGGATCTCCCTCTGGTGTTGCAGTCGACACAAAAGCTCTTTGAGCCTGCAGGTACTTGTGATCTCAGATTCCTGTCTTGGAAGACTGCATTGTTGGTGGTTACTTTGACCAAAAGGGTCTCTAAGTTGCAAGCTGTCTGCATCAAAGCCCCTTTCATGGTGGTCCATAAGGATATAGGTAGTTTCTCAGGACCCGTCCTTCATCCCTAAGATAGCCTTGGAGGCTAACCTCAACTAATCTGTTCAGCTTCCTGTGTTCTTCCCCAGTTTTTCTAAAGGGGAATATCAGTTGCATTGTCTGGACTTCCATAGACAACCTTTTTACCTCTAACTGAAAACTTTTGTAAGTTATATCAGCTCTTTGCTGCCTTCTGACTGGCCATGAAAGGTCAAGCAGTTTCCAAGGTGTCTCTCACTGGATTACCAGCTGTAGCTTACATTTATGAAAGCAGACACTTGGAGCTTTCCAGACCAGTTAAAGCCCAGTCTACTAGGTCAGTAGCCACATCTTCTGCCTTCTTGGCAAAACTTTCTTTTGAGATTTGCACCTCTGCTACTTGGTCTAACCCCCATACCTTTGTTGTGCATTATAAGTTGGAGTTGGTGTCCAGGAGCAGGGTTTCCTTTGGTTTCTCTATGCTCCGGCATATCCTTCCCTGAGGCCTCCCAGGGTTCATAGTAGCTGACTACTCTGACCCATCTGTGGTCAGTGACACGGATAGCATCAGATGTTAGTGTTTCAGTCATCACATTTGGGTTATCTACCTGCAGGTAGTCCTCAGTCTGCCTGAATATCAGTGTCTTGGGATTTTTGCTTCGGATACTGTCGCTTCCATGATGTCAGGTCATCAGGGTTATAAAACATGCAGCCGACGCCATTACATCAGTCTCTTGCTATGTGGTGCCCAACGCAGAAGCAGCTTGCAAGTGCCGGTCGTCAGTCTCCTGAAATTTTCTTTTTTTTTTTTTTTCGAGTTTCAGACCTGAAGTCTTCTAAAAGGCAAGTACCCCATTGGGGATTTTTTTTTCTTGCTCTAACCGATGTCAGAAAAAATTATAATCTTCTTGCCTGTGGAAAGCAAATACCTGAGATTCTTTCTTACTGCGTCACCTGTCTAGGCCCAGACCACGACATCCCTCGCTGTCGGTTTTGTGCATTGTTCAACGCCCGAACTATTCGTCAGGCTATTTTTGTCACTAAATTCTTTCACGCTCTCTTTTCCGAAATGGCTTTGATAAGCCATTCGACTACTGATCTTCCGAAAAAATGTAAGGATAAAGACAGACCGCATAGGTCCAAAACTGCAGACGATGCTACCGCTAAGCTAGTCGCCAGTCCGCCAGTGCTCAGTGAGGCACTTTCGCAGCTCCTGATGCCCGCTGCTACATATTCGCAGGCCTCTACTGAGACCCATTCAGAGAGCGGTATGCTGCAAGATGCTTCCACTATGGAACCTGCGGATGTCTGTACCTTGGATGGGTCTGGAGCCGCTATGCAGGCACCGGCTTCTGAGGGTGTATTCAGGCTGCCTGATTTTCATATTAAACAGACTACTTCGTTTCAAACCAAAAATACCGAATTTCTCAGGCCTAGAGTTCGCACTACGCCTAGGAAACTATGACCAAAGTGCATTTTAAGGCCCACATGCCACAAAAAAAAATGCTTAGAATGGCTGAAGACCTCCTTACCTTAATTAGGGGAAGTCAGCCCTCCCCCTCAAAAAGACCAAGAACTGATCTTCCTTCTGATTCTTCAGATCAGGAGTCCAACTATGATGCTTATGACTTCTGATCCTTCTGATTACCAGGACATAACCGTATCTACCTATGAGGATTCTGATGCAGGGGATTCCACCCCCCCCCCCCCCCACAAAGAAGATTTTTCTTTTGGTGAAACCCTGCATACCCTTAGAGCATTTCTGCTGGGAGCGCCAGGATTGCTCTGTCCAGAGATATTCAGGGAATTTTCTTGCCTCAGTACAGGCCTCTAGCTATCCCTCCTGTTCTGGAAATTGTAGATGGTGTCTTCTTGGAATCCAGCCTTACCTCTGATACCTTGCCTCCAGCTCCCAGGAAACCTGACTGGTACTACAGAGTACCTGACTCCCACAAATTTCTCTCTAAGAATTCCACTGCAGATCCAGAGACCATTACACAGGGACCTAAAGGCATTAAGGCTAAGAACTGCCAAAATTCCTACCCCTTCGGACAGGGATTCTAGGGATTTAGATGGGGTAAGACTATATGCACCTCTGCTACTCTTGCCCATTAGGGCTTTAAATTTCCAGTTTCATATGTTTAAGTTATCAGCTGCATATTATGGAGCTAATTAAACAGAAATTTGTGTTGATTCCTGATTGTGCAGAACACAAAGATTTACAAGAGTTAATGCGTTCGGCTAACCAAGTTGGTAAATATAGTTTGCAATGTGGATTTGATGCCTTAGAAGCATCTTGCAGGACTGCTGCCACTGTGTCTGTTCTTAGAAGGCATGCTTGGTTTAAGGAACAAAACTTGCCAGATCATGTCAAAGCAAAATAATTAGATGCACCATTAAACCAAGGGCATCTATTTGGCAATAAAGCAAAAGGATGTAGGAGAAAGCTAAATCTATGCAAACTGTTGAAGATTTACAAGTGCAGCCACCTAGATTCATTAAGCATTGGCCTTCTAAAAACTGGTCTTTTCCAGTCCCTTCCAGGCCTTCAGTCCAAACCCAGGGGCGGCAGACCAAGAATACAGTCTCAGGTTATGCACAGATCTAAGCAATAGAGTGCTCCCATGCCCAAAATAGGGAGTAGTAAGCCACAATTCTATGGTAAAACTTCACAATGACTTAACTCTTCCAAACGCCCAAGTACTTGCACCTTTAGGAGGGAAACTTGCCCTGCATGCCAAAAACTGGGAGTAAATTACCCAAGACAGATGGGTCTTAAACATTGTTTCCCAGGGATACAGATTCCACTTCCACACACTCCAAACCCTTAGTAGATGGCCAGACCCCCCCCTCCCCCAAACCAGTGGGCAGAGGCCCAAAAGTAAATGCATTCTCTTTAGTATTAAGGCTATTCAACTTGTCCCAGCAGAACAAAGGAGACTAGGCTTTTATTCCAGGCTGTTTTTGGTACCTAGAAAAGAACTCTTGGCATCCTATCTTGGATCTGTCTGTTCTCAACACCTTTCTGGTGGTTCCAAAATTCAAAATGTTAACATTAACAACTTGCTTCCTATGCTAGCCAAGGACTCCTGGCTAGCAACACTAGACTTTAAAAAAAGCTTATCTACACATCCCCAGGAGGGAATCTTGCAGGAAATACCTACGATGTTCGTGTTTCACTGTTGCAGTCATTACACTTGGGTTATCCTGCTGGCAGGCTACCCTCAGTCGGCCCGAATTCCAAAGTCCTGGTCCGGCTTCTGTTGCTGTCGCCTCTTCTCTGACGTCAGTGTGCCGGGGGTATACAAGATGCAGCCGACGCCATTTTCTTTAGTTTTTCTTGCTGTGCGGTGCCCGAAGCAAAAGCAGTTCACAAGTGCCGGTCGACCGACTCCTGAGATTTTCGAAATTGAATTTCAGAACCGAAGTTTTCAATAAAGCTAAGTACCCCGTTGGGGAAACTTTCTTTCTCCAGACCGATGTCAGTAAAAGTTAAGTTGTATTTCTTGTGGGAAGCAAATACCTCAAGGATTTTCATTCATACTGTATTCCTTGCCTAGGCCCTGACCACGACGTTGCTAGTTGTCTGTTTTGTGCTAGATTCAACCAACGCACTATTAAGCATCTGTTTGATTTTGCTTTACATTACTTTGGCCGAAGGTTTAACTACACAATGCTGTCAGAACAGACTACAGGAATTCATAAACAAAGACAAAGAAAAGGACAGGCATCAGAGGTCCAAAACAGACTAAGCCTCTTCTAGGCCAGTCGCTGGTTCTCAGTGAGGTGCTTTCGCAGCCCCTGACACCCGCTTCCTCAGAGCCACTGGCCGCCTCAGACTCCCACGTAGACAACTAGGCCTCTGGAAACTCAGGGTATTGGGCCTACGGAAACTATTCCCTCAGATGGGTCTGGAGCTGCTGAGCAGGCATCTGAGGGTGTTTTCAGACCTACACAGTTTACTATCAAGTCCACTTCTGCAGCCATGGCAAAGTCTAAAACACCATTAAAGACAAACAAGTACAGCTTTCTCCTGGACAGTCATCCATGCCAAAGAAACAGATGCTTAAAATGGCCGAGGACCTAATTACTTTGATCAGGGGTTCCCATCCCCTTCCTGATAAAAAAGGCCTAGGCAAGACACTGACTCCCCTGACCAGGTTTCTGTTTCCTCTGATTCCTCTTTAGAACAGGGATATTCTCTTTCTCCCTATGAGGACTCAGATGCTGAAGAATCTATCCCTTCAGCCTCTCCTCCTGAGGATTACTCTTTTGGGGAAGCCCTGCACACCATGAGGGAGCATTTCCATTGGGAGAGCCAGGATTATTTAGAATCCAAGAAAAGGCTCAGACTTTCTTTTACTGCCTCAGCATAGGCCCCTTGCTATCCCCCCTGTACTAGATACTGTTTTTTCTGAATCCAGTTTGTCTCCTGATTCTTTACCCCCTGCTCCAGTCAAGCCAGATAGGTACTATAGGGTCCCAGACTCTCATAATTTTTTTTATAAAAACCCTGCTGCTGATCCAGAAACAATTTCTCAGGGTCCCAAAGGGGTCAAGGCTTCCACTGCAAAAAAAACCCTGTTCCCTCTGATAGGGATTCTAGAGCACTGGATAGATGGGGAAAAAAATTACACTTCTGCTACTTTAGCTGTAAGGGCTTTAAACTGCCAGTTTCACATGCTTAAATATCAACAATACCTAATGTCTTTGCTAAAACAGAAAATGCTTACAAGCTCAGAATGTCCTGACAATAAGGAAATGCAGGATTTATTGCATGCAGCTGTATAAGTGGGAAAGCATACTCTACAATGTGGTTTTGATTCATTAGAGGCTTCTTGCAGAGCTGCAGTTACAGGCTCTGTCAATTGAAGGCATGCTTGGTTAAAAGAACAAAGTTTACCTGATCATGTTAAAGCAAAATTATTGGATGCTCCATTACAGCATGATACTTTGTTTGGTGTTAAGGCAGAAGAGGTGTTAAAGAAAATGGAGAATAAAGCAAAGTCAATGCAGACAGTAAATGATTTCTTACAGGTTCAGCCACCTAGATTTAGCAGGAACTGGCCTTCGAAAAATTGGTCCTTTCCAGTGTCAGGCCACAGAGAGGCAGATACAGACTCCCAAGAGGCAGATCTCTGCCCCAAGGCTCATACAGACCTAAACAATGGGGTGCTTCAGCCCCCAAAGGCAGAGAAGACAAATCACAACCTTTATAGGAAACGGTCCCAATAATTTCCCTCTACAAAAGCCAAGCACTTACCTTTTGACAGCACCCTTGGGGGGAAAACTAGCACTTTTCTCACGAAATTGGCACATGATCACCCAGGACAAATGGGTACTGAATATTGTTTGTCAGGGTTACAGGTTCCATTTTCACACCCTTCCAAAATCAAAAGGTATGCCAGACCTGCCACAAAACCAATGGGCAGAGGCACAAAAACAAATTTCTGCTCTCATGGACATGAGAGCTATTCAGAAAGTACCACAGCAAGAACAGGGGCAAGGATTTTACTCAACTTTTTCTTGGTACCCAGAAAGGGCAAAGCCTGGAGACCAATACTGGACCTGTCAATACTTTCATGGATGTTCCAACATTCAAAATGTTGACACTGCAGCAACTTCTACCCATACTGGGCAAGAAGGCTTGGCTAGTTACTTTGGACCTCAGAGGCATACCTGCATGTCCCAATCAGACAATCATACCTCAGATTCATAGCTGGCTCAATGCATTACCAGTTCTCTGCACTGCCCTTTGGCTTATCTACTGCGCCCAGGGTCTTCACAAAATTCCTGGCACCAGTAATTGCATTTTGCAGACAAAAAGGAATTCAAATATATCCCTACTTGGACGACTGCCTTATTCAAGCAGAGAGCAAGGACATTCTACTAAAGCATCTGGCATTTGTAAAATAATTACTAATTTGCCTAGGGTACACAGTAAACGAAAAGAAATCAAAACTAGTGCCCTCTCAAGAGATAATATTCCTGGGTGCAAGCTTAAATACCACTGCCCAGATGGCTTATCTCACGCCAGACAAGTAAAGGCAACTGACTCATTACTCTCAAATGATGGCAACAAAGACCCAGCTACCTGCAAGAAAAATTCTGCAGGCTTTGGGCTTCATGGCATCTTGCATCCTGCTAATTCCATATGCAAGACTGCATATGAGGAAGCTACAATGGTCCCTAAAAAGTGTTTGGACTCAACATTGCCACAGCCTGGAAACTAACTCTTATTCCCTGCCTGCAACAGGAGTTTCGATGGTGGGCTCTGGCCTGTCACCACAACAAGGGACAGCCTTTCACTTCACCCACAGCCAGGCAGACACTAACAGATGCATCGGATTATGCCTGGGGGGCACACATGGCAGGAAAATGTATTCAGGGCACGTGGCCCACGGACCAAATGCATCTTCACATCAGAGATGCTAGCTGTACAGAATGCCCCAATAGCCTTCAAGGACCTTCTACATCCAGGACAACTATTACTAAAGACTGACAATACTACAGTATTGTGGTACATGAGCAAGGGGGCACTCATTCCTACCCCCTCTGCAGGCAAGCCAGGACTTTGTGGAATACAGCACTAACCTATCAAGTACATCTGCAGGCAATTCCTGCCAGGAAAGAAAAATACTCTGGCAGATGAACTAAGTAGAAACCTCATGGATCCTCACGAGTGGAAACTAAATCCACAGGTCTTCAGCATGATACCAAGGAAATGGGGATGCCCAGACATAGATCTCTCTGCCTCCCCTCACAACTACCAACTACAGAGATTTTGCACAAGGACTTGCCACTCACAAGCATGGAAAGTGGATGCTCCATCTTACAGCTGGAAAACCCTAACCGTTTATACCTTTCCACCACTGCCCCTCCTTCCCAAGGTGCTCCTAAGTCAGACAAGAGAAGCCAAAAATGATTGATTGCCCCAGATTGGCCACACCAGCACTGGTACCCAATCCTAAAGAACTTGTCTCAAGGCCCAGCCTTGACTTTACCTCTAATTCCTCATCTTCTGACTCGATAAAATCCGATCCTGCACAGCCGACTCAACCTTAAATCTGGCTGCATGGCGGATAATATAGCCACTCAGACATACCTCTCTAAAGCAGTTATGGATGTCATTTTAGAAGCCAAGGAGGCACAGCACCAGGAAATCTTATGCAGAAAAATGGAAGAGATTCTGCGCTTGGAACCAGGCACAAGGACTTGAACCACTTGTTCCAAATATTCCTCAGATTTTACAATACCTAACTGAGATGCTGGACAAAGGCCTAGCCTTCTCATCAATTAAGATCCATGCCTCTGCCATTTCAGTTTATTACAGTACGGAGCCTCCTATTTTCTCTCATCCACTGCTAAGACAGTACCTCTGAGGGGTAAAAAATATAAGACCCCGAAGGAGAGCACCGATGCCTACATGGGACCTCAACTTTGTCTTATCAAAGCCCACACTGCCTCCTTTTGAGCCAGCCAATGCAGCTGACATAAAATTCTTATGGAAAACTGCTCTGCTCCTAGCAATAACTTCAGCAAGAAGAGTCTCGGTTACAGGCATTAATGGCAGTGGAACCTTTCATCAGTTTTCATCCGGACAGGGTTTCTCTAAAGACAAACCCAACATTTATGCCAAAGGTAGTATCCAGTGTGGCTCTTGACCAAACCATTAATTTGCCAACATTTTATCCAAATCCCCAGAATAAAGGGGAGAGACTTCTGCACTCTGGACATACACAGGCAGTTACGCTTCTGCTTGGACAAAACAAAAGCTTTCAGAAAAACTGAGCAACTGTGGCATATGCTGCAGGATCACAAGGAAAGGCTATCTCAAAGCAGACTATTATAAAATGGATAGGGCACTGTATTCGGTTCTGCTATGCACAGTATGGCAAGTCAGTGCCTAAGAATATTAGGCCACATTTTACCAGGGCAGCAGCCACTTCAGCAGCCTTTCTCAGAGGAGTATCAACCAAGGAAATTTTGGAGGCTGCATCTTTGAGTTCAGTGCACACTTTACCAAGCTTTATCACTTAACTCTTTACTCTAAATCCAGATAAGGCTTTGCCATTGCAGTTCTGCAGGGCCTCATAGCCACTCCTAATCCTATTTAGACCCAGCCGCCCTACCTCAGCTTTGGGATTCAACCCAAGTGTAATGACTGCAAAAGTGAAACACGATGAACATAGTACAGTTGTGTACCTACCATAAATGTAGATGTTGGAGTGTATTCACTGTTGGCAGTCCAGGTTACCCACCCTCCTTCCCCCTTTCTTTGCTGGGACTTAACTGTACTTCTCTATCCTATACAACCTATGTGGTGTATTTGGTTGTAGATGAAGGTATTGTTTTTATTTTACTGTGTTTTTATTAGCAACATGTATTGCCTACTTTCTTGGGGGCACCTGACATCTGCGGCAAGAAAAACTGTAGAAAATAGCGTCTGCTGCATCTTGTATAACCCTGTCGCACTGACGTCAGGGAAGAGGCGATAGCAACCGACGCGGGACCAGAACTTTGGAATTCGGTCCGACTGAGGGTAGCCTGCCAGCAGTATAACCCAAGTGTAATGACTGCAACAGTGAATACACTCTAACATGTACATTTATGGTATGTACACAACTGTACTTTTCAGAGCAGGCTCTAGCAATGTCAGTTATCTGCACTTCCCTTTGGCTTATCTACTGCGCCCAGTGTATTCACAAAGTGCTTAGCTCCAGCCATTGCATATTGCAGGCAGAGAAGAATTCAAATTTACCCATACTTGGATAATTTCCTGATTCAGGCTGACAGTCAAATTGCTGCTACTGCACCTGGCATTTGTAAAGAGACTTCTAACTTCCCTGGGGTACACCATCAATGAAAAGAAATCACATCTGGTACCCTGCCTGTGAGCAAGCATGAACACAACTTCCCAGATGGCATTCCTCACTCCAGAAAAACAAATTTATTTGACAAACTACTTCAATCTGCTGGCCACCAAAACCCGGTTATCTGCAAGAAAAATACTTCAAGCCCTAGGGTTCATGGCCTCTTGCATTCTACTAATTCCATATGCAAGGCTGCATGAGGACACTTCAATGGTACCTAAAGTCTCTGGTGTCTACATTCTCGGGACCTAGAAACAATGAATCCTATCATTCCTTGCCTAAGGACAGAGTTCCTTTAGTGGGCAGAAGCCTGCAACCACAAGAGACTCCCTTTCACTATACCCCTGCTGCCCAAACCCTAACAGACGCATCACTGTGCATGGGGGGCTCACATGGCAGGACAATGCATTCAGGGCAAATGGACCACAAAGTAAATGCATCTGCATATCAATCAAAAAGAAATGTTAGCTGTACAGAATGCTCTGACAGCCTTCAAAGGTCTTATTCTTTCAGGACAACTATTTGTAAAGACAACACCACAGTTATGTGGTACATAAGCAGGGGGGAACTCATTCCTACCCACTGCAGATTAGCCATGGCTCTGCAAGCTCAGTTCCTGCCAGGCAAACTAAATTCATTGGCAGACTTTAGCAGAAATCTCATGGACCCACACGAGTGGAAACTGGAACCCAAAATATTAAAGCTTTTGTGGAACCGGTGGGGGCACCAAAGGTGGACCGGTTTTCCCTCAGAACTGTCAGTTGAGCAAAGATTGCACCAGAACTCGCAGCAAAGCTTGGAAATTGGATGATTTGTCTTTTACCTGGGAAAGCCTCTCAAATCTATGCCCCCCCGCCTCTCCTCTCAAAGGTTACACTAAAGATCAAATGGGACAAACCAAGGACAATCCTGATGGCATCGGACTGACCATGCCAGTACTGGTACCCTCTTTTGCGCAGTCTGACAGTAGTGCCACCATGGCACCTGCCTCAGACCCCTCCCCTGCTGTTCCAGCAGGAGGGCCAGATTTTGCACCCTCAGCTGCAGACCCTGAAACTAGCAGCCTGGCTCATCCCCTGAAGTAATCACCAGCAACCCCCAAGTAAGCAGGTACTGGATGTCATTCTTGAGGCAAGGAGGCCTAGTACGCCTAGTACTAGAAAATCCTATTTGGAAAAGTGGAAAAGATACTGTTCCTGGAGCCAGTCTCAGGGAAGGGACACAACTGTGCCCAGCTTACCTCCTATACTAGATTACTTAACAGAAATGCTCCACAAAGGCCTACCTTTTTCTTCAATTAAGATTCATGCCTCTGCCATCTTGGCTCATTGTAATACTGAGCCACCTCTCTTTTCTCACCCTCTGTTCAAACAGTTCCTGAGAGGAGCCAAATATTTAAGACCCCCCAGGAGAGCTCCCACCCCAGCCTGGGACCTTGGCTTTGTATTGGAAAAGCTCACTTCCTCCCTTTGAACCTGCTGCTGCAGCAGAGTTAAAATTCCTCTCATGGGAAAACAACTTTACTTTTAGCCATCACTTCAGCAAGAAGAGTGTCTGAATTGCAGGCCCTTATGCCCGTGGAACCCTTCACTTTCTTCCATGTGGGCACGGTTTCCCTCAGGAATAATCCATTTATGCCCAAGGTGGTATCTAGTGTGGCTTTAAGCCAATCCATTCATTTGCCAACTTTTTTCTCTAATCCTCAGAATAAAGGGGAAAGGATCCTGTACTCCCTGGACGTGCACAGGCAGCTTAGGTTCTATCTGGACAGGACTAAGCTTCTTAGAAAATCTGACCAGCTGCTAGTCAGTTTTGCTGGTGACAGAGTGCAAGGCCACTTCAAAGCAAGCCATTTCTATGTGGATAGCGCACTGCATCCATTTCTGCTGCAAACACCGTGGGAAAAGTACCCCACAGGGGATCAGAACCCATTCCACTAGGGCTACATCAACCTCTACAGCATTTCTCAGGGGAGTCCCTACCAGGGACGTCCTGGAAGCTGCAACCTGGAGCACTGTACACACTTTCACCAAGCATTACCACTTACCTCTCTATTCTAAATCCAGAGCTGGATTTGCCACTGCAGTCTTACAGGGCCTGATTGCCAGCCATAATGCGTCTTGACTACCTCTACACATCCTCAGCTTTGGGAATCGACCCAAATGTGATGACCAACAGTGAAACATGAAGAACATAGTACAGATGTTAGTGTTTCACTGTTGCAGTCATTACACTTGGGTTATCCTGCTGGCAGGCTACCTGCAGTCTGCCTGAATTGCAAAGTCCTGGTCCGGCATCTGTTGTCTCCTCTTCCCTGACGTCAGTGCGCCAGGGGTATATAAGATGCAGCCGATGCCATTTTATTCAGACTTTCTTGCCACGCGGTGCCCGAAGCAAAAGCAGTTCGCAAGTGCAGGTTGGCTAATTCCTGAGATTTTCGAAATTGAATTTCAGATCCAAAGTCTTCAATAAAGCTAAGTACCCCGTTGGGGAAACTTTTTCTTGCTCCAGACCGCTGTCAGTAAAAGTTAACAATTGTATTTCTTGTGGGAAGCAAATACTACCTCATAAGGATTTTCACTCTTACTGTATTCCTTGCCTAGGCCCTGACCATGACGTTGCTAGTTGTCTGTTTTGTGCTAGATTCAACCAGCCCCCTATTAAGAGTCTGATTTTGCTTTACATTACTTTGGCCTAAGGTTTAAGTATATAAAGCCGTCGGAACAGACAACTGGAGTTTGTAAAAAGTGCAAGGACAAAGAAAAGGACAGGCATCCGAGGTCCAAAACAGACTAAGCCTCTTCTAGGCCAGTCACTGGTTCTCAGGTGCTTTCGCAGCCCCTGACACCAGCTACCTCAGAGCCACAGGCCACCTCCTACTCCCACGTGGAGACAACTAGGCCTCTGGAAACTCAAGGTATTGGGCCTACGGAAACTATTCCCTCACATGGGTCCAGAGCCGCTGACCAGGCATCGGCTTTTGAGGGTGTTTTCAGACCTACACAGTTTACTATCAAGACCACTTCAGCCAAGGTAAAGTCTAAAACACCATTAAAGACAAAGAAACAAGTACAGCATTCTCCTGGACAGTCATCCATGCCAAAGAAACAGATGCTTAAAATGGCAGAGGACCCAATTACTTTGATCAGGGGTTCCCATCCCCCTCCTTTTAAGAGGCCTAGGCAAGACACTGACTAGGACTCCTCTGACCAGGTTTCTATTTCCTCTGATTCCTCTTCAGAGCAGGGATATTCTCTTCCTCCCTATGAGGACTCTGAAGCTGAAGAATCTATCCCTTCAGCCTCTCCTCCTGAGGATTACTCTTTTGGGGAAACCTTGCTTCAGCCCCCAAAGGCGGAGAAGACCAATCACAGGCCAAGATTATTCAGAATCCAAGAAAAGGCTCACTTTGTTTGACTGCCTCTGCACAGGCCCCTTGCTATCCCGCCTGTACTAGATATTGTTGATGTTTTTTCTGAATCCAGTTTGTCTCTTGATTCTTTACCCCCTGCACCAGTCAAGCTGGCTTGGTACTACAGGGTGCCAGATTCTCATAAATTTCTTTATAAAAACCCTGCTGCTGACCCAGAAACAATTTCTCAGGGTCCCAAAGGGGTCAAGGCTTCCACTGCAACAAACCCTGTTCCCCCTGTTGGGGATTCTAGAGCATTGGATAGATGGGGGGGGGGGGGAGTTTACACCTCTGCTACTTTAACTGTAAGGGCTTTAAACTGCCAGTTTCACATGCTTAAATATCAACAATACCTAATGTCTTTGCTAAAACAGAAAATGCTTACAAGCTCATAATGTCCTGAAAATAAGGAAATGCAGGATTTATTGCATGCAGCTGAACAAGTGGGAAAGCTTACTTTGCAATGTGGTTTTGATTCATTAGAGGCTTCTTGCAGAGCCGCAGTTACAGGTTCTGTCATCCGAACGCATGCTTGGTTAAAAGAACAAAGTTTACCTGATCATGTTAAAGCAAAATTATTGGATGCTCCATTACAGCATGATACTTTTTGGTGTCAAGGCAGAAGAGGTGTTAAAATGGAGGATAAAGCAAAATCAATACAGACAGTAAAGGATTTCTTACAGGTTCAGCCACCCAGATTTAGCAGGAACTGGCCTTCAAAAAATTGGTCCTCTCCAGTGTCAGGCCACAGAGGCAGATCTCAGCCCCAAGGCTCATACAGACCTAAACAGTGGGGTGCTTCAGCCCCCAAAGGCCGAGAAGACACATCACAACCTTATAGGAAACAGTCCCAATGACTTTCCTCTACTTATGCCAAGCACTTGCCTTTTGGCAGCACCCTTAGGGGGAAAACTTGCACTTCTCACAAAATTGACACACTATCACCCAGGACAAATGGGTACTGAATATTGTTTCTCAGGGTTACGGGTTACGCTTTCACACCCTACCAAGGCCAAAAGGTATGCCAGACCCACCACACACACAATGGGCAGAGGCACAAAAACAAATTTCTGCTCTCATGGACATGAGGGCTATTCAAAAAGTACCACAGGAAGAGCAGGGGCAAGGATTTTACTCTACTTTTCTTGGTACCCAGAAAGGACAGCGCTTGGAGACCTATACTGGACCTGTCTACTCTAAATACTTTCCTGGATGTTCCAAAATTCAAACTGTTGACACTGCAGCAACTTCTACCCATGCTGGGCAATAAGGCTTGGCTAGTTACTTTGGACCTCAGAGGCATACCTGCATGTCCCAGTCAGACAAACTTGCAGAAGATACCTCAGATTTATAGCTGGTTCAATGCATTACCAATTCTCTGCACTGCCCTTTGGCTTATCTACTGCGCCCAGGGTCTTCACAAAATGCCGGGCACCAGTAATTGCTTTTTGCAGACAAAAAGGAATTCAAATATATCCCGGCTTGGATGACTGCCTTTTTCAAGCAGAGCGCAAGGACATTCTTCTAAAGCATCTGGTGTTTGTAAAAAGATTACTAATTTGCCTAGGGTACACAAACTAAAAGAAATCAAAACTAGTGCCCTCTCAAGAGATATTCTTGGGTGCAAGCTTAAATCCAACTGCCCAGATGGCTTCTCATGCCAGACAAGCAAAGGCAACTGACTCGTTACTTTCAAACGATGGCAACAAAGACCCAGCTACCTGCAAGAAAAATTCTGCAGGCTTTGGGCTTCATGGTATCCTGCATCCTGTTAATTCCATATGTGAGACTGCATATGAGGAAGTTGCAATGGTATCTAAAAAGTGTTTGGACTCAGCATTGCCACAGCCTGGAAACACTAACTCTAATTCCCTGCCTGCAACAGGAGTTTCGATGGGCACTGGCCTTTCACCACAACAAGGGGCAGCCTTTCACTTTACCCACAGCCAGGCAGACACTAACAGATGCATCGGATTATGCCTAGGGGGCACATGGCATGAAAATGTATTCAGGGCATGTGGCCCGCAGACCAAATGCATCTTCATATCAATCAAAAAGAGATGCTAGCTGTATAGAATGTCCTGACAGCCTTCAAGGATCTCTTATATCCAGGACAACTATTGCTAAAGACGGACAATACTACAGTTGTGGTTCATAAACAAGGGGGCACACATTCGTACCCCCTTTGCAGGCAAGCCATGACTTTGTGGAACACAGCACTTACCTATCAAATACA
Source organism: Protopterus annectens (assembly GCF_019279795.1). Taxonomy (NCBI): domain Eukaryota; kingdom Metazoa; phylum Chordata; order Ceratodontiformes; family Protopteridae; genus Protopterus; species Protopterus annectens. Next base: position 650,649,268 of record NC_056726.1, read on the forward strand.
TCTGCATACACAATTTCTGCCAGGAAAGAAAAATACTCTGGCAGATGAACTAAGCCGAAACCTCATGGACCCTCATGAGTGGAAACTAGATCCACAGGTCTTCAGCATGAGAACAAGGAAATGGTGATGCTCAGACATAGATCTTTTTGCCTCCCCTCAACTGCCAACTACAGAGATTCTGCACAAGGACTTGTCACTCACAAGCATGGAAAATGGATGCTCTCTCATTCAGCTGGAAAACCCTAACAGTTTCTGCCTTTCCACCACTGCCTTCCCAAGGCACTCCTAAAAGTCAGACGAGAAGCCAAAAATGATTCTGATTGTCCCAGACTGGCTACGTCAGCGCTGGTACCCAATCCTAAAGAGCTTGTCTCAAGGCCCAGCCTGGACTTAAATTCCTCATCTTCTGACTCAACAAAACAATCAGATCTTGCACAGCCAACTCAGAACCTTAACTCTGGCTGCATGGCAAATAATATAGCCACTCAGAACACTCCTCTCTCTAAAGCTGTTATGGGTGTCATTTTGGAAGCCAGGAGGCCCAGCACCAGGAAATCTTGTGCAGAAAAATGGAAAAGATTCTGTGCTTGGAACCAGGCACAAGAGCTTGAACCACTTGTTCCAAATATTCCTCAGATTTTACAATACCTAACTGAGATGCTGGACAAAGGCCTATCCTCATCAATTAAGATCCATGCCTCTGCCGTTTCAGCTCATTACAATACGGAACCTCCTATTTTCTCTCATCCACTGCTAAGACAGTACCTCAGAGGGGCAAACATGACCCCCAAGGTGAGTACCGATACCTACATGGGACCTCAACTTTGTCTTGGAAAAGCTCACACTGCCTCCTTTTGAGCCAGCCAATACAGCTGATATAAAATTCTTATGGAAAACTGCTCTGCTCCTGGCAATAACTTCAAGAAGAGTCTCATAGTTACAGGCAATAATATCAGTGGAACCTTTTATCATTTTTCATCCGGACAGGGTTTCTCTAAGGACAAACCCAACATTTATGCCAAAGGTAGTATCCAGTGTGGCTCTTAACCAAACCATTCATTTGCCAACATTTTATCCAAATCCCCAGAATAAAGGGGAGAGACTTCTGCACTCTTTGGACATCCAAAGGCAGCTACGCTTCTACTTGGACAAAACAAAAGCTTTCAGAAAAACTGAGCAACTGTTTGTAGCATATGCTGCAGGATCACAAGGAAAGGCTATCTCAAAGCAGACTATTTCAAAATGGATAGGACACTGCATTCTTTTCTGCTATGCACAGCATGGCAAGTCATTGCCTAAGAATATTGGGTCACATTCTACCAGGGCAGCAGCCACTTCAGCAGCCTTTCTCAGAGTACCACCAACTAAGGAAATTTTTGAGGCTGCAACTTTGAGTTCAGTGCACACTTTTACCAAGCATCACTTACCTCTTTACTCTAAATCCAGAGCAGGCTTTGCCACTGCAGTTCTGCAGGTCCTCATAGCCACTCCTAATCCTATTTAGACCCAGCTGCCCTACCTCAGTTTTGAGATTCAACCCAAGTGTAATGACTGCAACAGTGAAACACTATGAACATAGTACGGTTGTGTACCTACCATAAATGTAGATGTTGGAGTGTATTCACTGTTGCAGTCAGGGTTACCCACCCTCCATCCCCCTTTCTTTGCTGGGACTTATCTATTCTTCTCTATCCTATACAACCTGTGGTGTATTTGCTTGTAGATGAAGGTATTTTTATTTCACTGTTTTTATAAGTATTATGTATTCCTACCTTCTTGGGGGCACCTGACATCTGGGGCAAGAAAAACTGAAGAGAATGGCGTCTGCTGCATCTTCTATACCCCTGGCGCACTGACGTCAGGGAAGAGGTGACAGTAACCGATGCCGGACCAGGACTTTGGGATTCAGGCCAACTGAGGGTAGCCTGCCAGCTGGATGGGTGTGTAATGACTGCAACAGTGTAATGACTGCAACAGTGAATACCCTTGAACATCTACATTTATGGTAAGTGTAAATGTAGATGTTCAAGGGTATTCACTGTTGCAGTCCTGGTTACCCTCCCTCCAGCCCCCTGACTTCTCTTTACTTCTACTTTTCCTTTTTGTTTGGAATTTTTTACATCATTTGTATTTTGCTTTTTGCTGGGGGTGTTCCATACCATGTAATTGCTTCCTATTTTTGGGGCTCCTGTCATTTGGGGCAAGAAAAAACTGATGTAATGGCGTCTGCTACATGTTTTATATACCCCCAACGTCATGGAAGAAGCGACAGCATCTGAAGCAGAAATCCCAAGACTCTGGTATTCAGGCCGACTGAGGGCTACTTGCAGGCAGATAACCCAAATGTGATGACTGCAACAGTGAATATACTTTAACATCTACATTTATGCAAGTGTACACAACTGTACATAACATAACTTGGAAGTCTGCTATCCAGTGTCATTATTCATTGTTACTGCCCTCCTTCCCCCTCCTGGAGATTTGGGAGTTAGAGGGATGTGTATCCCTTGGCGGTTTTTCATCTGTATAGGCAGATGTACTTTGTTTCATTGATGCAGTCATCACACTTGTGTTATCTGCCTGCAGGTAGCCCTTAGTCTGCCTGTCTGCCGGTACTCAGTGAAGCACCTTTGCAGCCTTTGATGCCCGCTTCTACAGATTTGCAGACCTTTGAGACCCATTCGGAGTCTGGTATGCTGTGAGTTGCTTTTTCGACTATGGAACCTGAAGATGTCTGTACCTTGGATGGGTCTGGAGCCGCTGTGCAGGCACCGGCTTCTGAGGGTGTTTTCCGACCTGATCGAATCAAACCGACCACCTCATTTTTAGCTAAAACTGAGTTTGAGGCCCAGAGTACGCACCATGCCTAGAAAACTGACTAAAACACATGCTTAAGCTCCCATGCTGCAAAAAATGCTTAGATTTGGCTGAAGACCTTGGTACCCTAGTAAGGGGAAGCCAGCCTTCCCCTGCTAAGATGCAAAGAACTGAGTTACTTTCAGGTTCTACAGACCAGGAGTCTGATGACCCTGACCCTTCTGATTATCAGGACATGCCGTTCACCTATGAGTATTCTGATGCAGAGGAATCCATTCCCTCTGCCTCCCCTCCAGAGTACTTTTCTTTTGGTGAAACCTTGCATACTTGAGGGCATTTCCGCTGGGAATGCCAGGAGTACCCTCAATCCAAAAAGACTCAAATTTTGAGTTGCCTCAGCACAGGCCTCTAGCTATACCCCCTGTCCTGGATGTGGTAGATGTTTTAATGGAATCCAGTCTTACTCAAGATACTCTACCCCCGGCCCTTAGGAAGCCTGACAGGAACTAGAGTACCTGGTTTCCCACAAATTTCTGTTGGATTCCTGCTTCAGATCCAGAGACTTGTTCCCAGAGACCTAAAGGTATTAAGGCTACTACAGCCAAAAATCCTACCCCTTCAGACAGGGATTTTAGAGCTTTAGACAGGTGGTGTAAAAAGGTATACACCTCTGCTACTCTTAGCATTAGAGCATTGAATTGCCAGTTTCACATGTTGAAGTACCAGCAGCATATGGAACTAATCAAACAAAAGTGTTACTTCCAGACTGTGCAGTAAATAAAGATTTACAAGAGCTAATGCATTCTGCAAACCAAGTTAGTAAGCATACTTTGCAGTGTGGCTTTGCCCTAGTAGCATCTTGCAGGGCTGCAGTCACTGGGTCTGTACTGAGAAGGCATGCTTGGCTGAAGAAACAAACCTTACCAGATCATGTAAAATCCAAATTATTAGGTGCTCCTTTAAGGACCGTTTATTAGGTACCAAAGCAGAAGAGGTTCTTAAAAAGATGGAAGAAAAAGCTAAATCCATGCAAACTGTTAGAATTCATACAAGTGCAACCAACTAGATTCAGTAGGCATTGGCCTTCTAAAAACTGGTCCTTTCCAGCTTCTTCCAGGCCTTCTCAGACCAAACCCAGAGGAAACAGGCCACCCAGACCACAGTCTCAGGGTATGCAGAGATCTAAACAATGGAGTGTTCCAACCTCAAAATCAGGGAGTGGTAAGCCGCCGCCTTGTAGAAAAAAGTGCACAGTGATTTTGCAGTTATCCTTCCCAGCCCTGCCCAATTACTTGTGCCCTTAGGAGGAAAACTTACCCCTCATGCAAAGAACTGGATGTCCATTACTCAGGACAGATGGGTCCTAAACATTATATCCCAGGGGTACACATTCTACTTAATACTCTGCCAAACTTGCCAACCCCAAGCAGGTTTCCAGACCTTCCTCCAAACCAGTGGGCAGGCAGAGGCTCCAAAGCAAGTACTTTCCCTGCTCAATATCAGAGCTATTCGGCCTGTTCCAGTAGAACAAAGGGGGCAGGGTTTCTACTCCAGACTTTTCCTGGTGCCCGGAAAAGGGGGCTCTTGGTGCCCAATCCTGGATCTATCAACTCTCGACACCTTTCTGGTGGTCCCAAAATTCAAGATGCTTACCCTGCAACAGCTTCTCCCCATACTAGCCAAGGATGCATGGTTAGTCGCTCTAGACTTAAAAGAAGCTTATCTGCGCATCCCCATAAGGGAGTCTTGCAGAAAATATCTTCGCTTCAGGACAGGCTCTATGCACTCTGTTCTCTGCACTTCCCTTTTGCTTATCTACTGTGCCCTGGCTCCAGCAATTGCATACTGCAGGCAGAGAAATATCCAAATTTTCCCATGCTTGGACGACTGCCTGATTCAGGCAGTCAGGAATTGCTACTTCAGCACCTGATATTTGTAAAAAACAAAAAAAAAAAAAAACTCCCCACTTCATTGGGGGGGTACACAATCGAGAAGAAGTCACAACTGCTACCCAGTCAAAAGATTGTATTCCTGGGAGCAAGCTTGGACACAACTTTCCAGATGGCATTTCCCACCTAAGAAAAACAGGTCCATCTGACAAGCTACTATAAAATGGCCACCAGAACCCAACTGTTTGCAAGACAAATACTGCAAGTCCTAGGGTTTATGGCCTCATGTATTCTGTTAATTCCATATGCAAGACTGCATATGAGGAAACTTCAATGGTACTTAAGTCATTGGTGCCAGCATTCTCAGGACCTGGAAAGTCATTCCAATCATACCTTGTCTAAGGGCAGAGTTCCTTTTGTGGGCAGAAGCATGCACCCTCAACAAGGGACTGCTTTTCACTCAACCCCTTGCTGCCCATATCCTGATAAGATCTATGCATGGGGGGGCTCACATGTCAGGAAAATGCATTTAGGGACACTGGAGCCCAGCCCAGATTCTCCTGCACTTCAATCAAAAATAGATGCTAGCTGTACAGAATGCTCTGACAGCCTTCAAATACCTAATCCTTCCCGGACAACTGCTCCATAAAAAGACAGCACCAAAGTTGTGTAGTACATAAACAAGCAGGTGGGAGCCCACTCTTACCCACTCTGAGTTTAGCCATGGCCCTGTGGAACACAGCCTTGAGCAACCAAGTGCATCTCCAAGCTCAGTGCCTCCCAGGAAAACAAAATTCACTGGCAGAATACCGAAGCAGAAATCTCCTAGACCCACACAAGTGAAAATTGGAGCCCAACACCTTCAACCTTCTGATCCAGAGGTGGGGGACACAGAGGTGGACCTATTTGCCTCCCCCGTGAACCACCAGTTGAACAAGTTATGCACCAGGAACCCTCTCAGCAGGGCCTGGAAGGTGGATGACCCTATCCTTTCAATGGGAAAACCTCTGCATTTATGCCTTTCCCTTTCTGTCTCTCCTCTCAAAAGTATTACACAAGATAACAGGACAGGCCAAGGGCAATTATTGCTCCAGACTGGCCATGCCAGCACTGGTCCCCACTCTTGTGCAGTCTGACAAGTGCCACCTTGGCAGCTTCACCAGACTCCTACCCTGCTGTCACAGCAGGAGGGACAGATTTTACATACACAATTGCAATCCCTACAGCTAGCAGCCTGGCTTATCCCCTGAATACTCCACTATCAACCCTCAGCAAAGAGCTGATGGATGTCATTCTTGAAGCTAGAAGAGCTAGTACTAGGAAATCCTATACTGAAAAGTGGAAAAGATATATTTGTTCTTGGAATCTGTCTAAAGGGGAAGGACACAGCTGTGCCTGCCTTGTCGCTAATCCTGGATTACCTAGCAGAGCTACTCAACAGAGGCCTATCCATTAAGATTCATTTCTCTGCCATCGCGACTCAATACTGAGCCACCTCTATTTTCTCACCCTGTCATCAAACTGTTCCTGTGAGGGGCTAACAACTTAAGGCCCCCTAGGAGAGCACCCACCCCTGCCTGGGATCTTAACTTTGTACTGAAAGTTTACGCTACCCCCTTTTGAACCTGCAGCTTCAGCAGAGTTAAAATTCCTCTCTTGGAAAAATGCCTTGCTTTTAGCCATAACGTCAGCAAGAGTAGTGTCTGAGCTACAGGCACTAATGGCTGTGGAACCCTTCATTATTTTCCATGCTGATAGGGTTTCACTTAGGACTAACCCATCTTTTATGCTTAAGGTAGTGTCCAGTGTGGCTCTAAACCAATCCATGCATTTACCTACCTTTTTCCTTAACCCTCAGAATAAAGGGGAAAGGATCCTGCACTTCTTGGACGTGCACAGACAGCTCAGGTTCTACCTTGACAGGACTAAACCTTTCAGAAAATCTGACCAGCGGCTAGTCTGCTTTGCTACTGGGGCCATTTCAAAGCAAACTAGTTCCAAACGGATAGCACATTGCATCCATTTCTGCTACAAACAGCATGGAAAACCTACCCCCACAGGGGATCAGATCAGACCACATTCCACTAGGGCTACTTCCACCTCCACAGCATTTCTCAGGGGAGTCCCTACCAGAGACATCCTGGAAGCTGCAACCTGGAGGTCTGTACACCTTCAAGAAGCATTACCATTTACCAATCTTTTCTAAATCCAGAGCTGGATTTGCTACAGCAGTCTTGCACGGCCTACTAGCCAGCCCTAATGCTTATTGACTGCCTCCACACTTAGTTTTGGGAATCAACCCAAGTGTGATGACTGCAGCAGTGAAACATGAACATAGTACAGATCGTGTTACACTGTTGCAGTCATTACATTTGGGTAATCTACTTGCAGGTTGCCCTCAGTTGGCCTGATTAACAAAGTCTTGGGTCCTGTCTGTTGCTGTCCCTTCTTCCATGACATCAGGTTGACAGGGGTATAAAACATGCAGCCGACGCCATTACATCAGTCTTTCTTGCCATGCAGTGCCCGAAGCAGAAGCAGCTCGCAAGTGCCAGTTTCAGAACCGAAGTCTTCAACTAAAAGCTAAGTACACCGTTTGGTAAACTTTCTTGCTCCTTACCAATGTCAGTAAAAGTTAATTGCATTACTTGTGGAAAGCAAATACCTCAAAGATTTTCATTCGTACTGTATTCCTTGCCTAGGCCCTGACCACGACGTACCTTGCTGTTGGTTTTGTGCTTTATTTAATCAGCGCACTATCAGTCGTCTGTATATTTGTGCCTCTAAGTATTTCTGTTCAATTATCCAGAAATGTCATTGGTTAGCCATCCGACTACCAGGATTCCGAAAAAACGCAAAGATAGAGTCGTTGGCAGTTTTGGACCTCTGTGGCCTGTCTAAGCCAGTCGCCAGTTCACCAATACTCAGTGAGGCACTTTCGCAGCCCCTGATACCCGCTACTTTTGATTCGCAGGCCTCTACGGAGACCCATTCGGAGTCCGGTATGCCGCAAGATGCTTCAACTGTGGAAACTGCAGATGTCTCTACCTTGGATGGGTCCGGAGCCACTGTGCAGTTACTGGCTTCTGAGGGTGTATTCACGCCTACAGACTTGCATATTAAACTGACGCCTCCTTCATTACTAAGGCCTAAATCTCGATCCATGTCTAAAAAACCAATGCCCAGGCCACATGCTCAGGCCTCTGTCTAAAAAAACAAATGATAAGAATGGCTGAAGACCTAATAACTCTAATCAGGAGTAGCCAACCTCCTCTCCCTTCTAAGAGGCTTAGGACTGAGCTTGATTATGAATCTTCTGATCAGGATTCTGTTTTTTCTGACTTCTGATGACCTGGATTTGTCTATCTACTTGTGAAGATTCTGATGCAGAGGACTCTGTTCCCTCTGCTTCCCCTCCTGAGGATTTTTCTTTTGGGGAAACCTTACATACTTTAAGGGAGCATTTCCACTGGGAAAGCCAGGAATTTTCTGATTCAAAAAAGAGGCTTAGGGATTTCCTTCTCCTACCTTAGCATAGGCCTTTGGCTATTCCTCCTGTACTAGACATTGTTGATGCTTTCCGAGTCCAGTTTGGCCCCTGATTCCCTGCCTCCTGCTCCCAGTAAACCTTACAGATACTACAGGGACCCAGAGTCCCACAAGTTCCTTTTCAAAAATGCTATTGCAGATCCAGAGATTATTTCACAGGGGCCCAAGGGCATTATGGCTTCTACTGCTAAAAATCCTACCCCTTCTGATAGACTCCAGGGTGCTGGATAAATGGGGTAAGGTTTACACTTCAGCAACCTTGGCCATTAGAGCTTTAAACTGCCAATTTCATATGTTAAAGTATCAGCAACATGTTATTGGACTGCTTAAACAGAATGATGATTCCTGACTGTGTGGAAAATAGACTTGCATGATTTAATGCATTCTGCTGAGCAAGTTGGAAAACATACTTTGCAATGTGGTTTTGATTCATTAGAGGCTTCTTGCAGGGCTGCTGTTACTGGGTCTGTGCTTGGAAGGCATGCTTGGCTTAAGGAGCAGTCTTTGCCTGATAATGTTAAAGCTAAATTGTTGGATGCTCCTTTAAATCAGGACTGTCTGTTTGGCAACAAGGCTGAAGAAGTTCTTAAAAAGATGGAAGATAAAGCTAAATCTATGCAAACGGTTACATTTTTTACAAGTTCAGCCTCCTAGCTTTAGTAGGCACTGGCCCTCTAAGTATTGGTCCTTTCCAGCCCCCTTCCAGGTCTTCTCAAGCCAAACCCAGACACAGCAAAAACCCCAGGTTTCAGTCTCAGGGGACTCACAGAGCTAAGCGGTGGGGGGGCCTCCACTTCAAGTCTAGGAATAAGACCCCCCCCCCCCCATGGTAAACTGTCTCAACTTTTAAAATTTCCAAGCACTTATCTTCTGACTGCCCCTTTGGGCTCTTCATGTAAAGAACTGGGAACTCATTACCCAGGACAAATGGGTTTTAAGTAGTGTCCCAGGGATACAGATTTCACTTCCACACATTGCCAACACCAAGTGGGTGGCCGGACCTACCCCCAAATCAGTGGGCAGAGGCCCAAAAACAAGTACTTTCTGTCTTAAGCATGGGGGCTATTCAACTGGTGCTAGAAGAGGAAGAGGGGCAAGGTTTCTACTAGAGACTTTTCCTGGTACCCAGAAAAGACAAATCATGGTGTCCTATCCTGGACCGGTCTATTCTAAACACCTTTCTGGAATTCCAAAATTCAAGATGACTCTTCACCAATTACTTTCTATGCTAGGCAAAGACATCTGGTTGGCAACACTAGATTTTAAAAGCATACCTGCACATCCCAATCAGGGAATCTTGCAGAAGATACCTATGCTTCAAAGCAGGATACACGTGCTATCAGTTCTCTGCACTGCCCTTTGCTTTATCTACTGCACCCAGGGTATTGACAAAGTGCCTAGCTCCAGTTATTGCATTTTGCAGGCAAAGAAGTATTGAAATATACCCATACCTGGATGATTGTCTAATTCAGGCAGAAAGCCAGGACATACTTTTGAATCATCTGGCCTTTGTAAAAAGGGTTCTAACTTGTCTGGGGTACACCATAAACGAAAAGAAATCACAACTGATGCCCTGTCAACAAATTGCATTCCTGGGAGCAAGCTTGAATGCAACTTCCCAGATGACTTACCTCACGCCAGAAAAGCAAATTCATTTGACAACCTACTTCAAACAAATGGCCACAAAAACCCTGCTATCTGCAAGACAAATACTGCAAGCCTTGGGGTTCATGGCCTCCTGCATTCTTCTAATTCCATATGCAAGACTGCATATGAGGAAACTACAGTGGTATCTAGAAAGCCTATGGTGTCAACATTCTCACAGCCTAGAAAGAATGATTCCTGTCGTACCTTTCCTACGCCTAGAGTTCCTTTGGTGGGTAGAGGCCTGCCACCAAAACAAGGGACTACCTTTCACACCACCCCCTGCCACCAAAACAAGGGACTACCTTTCACACCACCCCCTGCCGCCCAAACCCCAACATATGCATCAGACTATGCATGGGGAGGCTTATCTGGCAGGGAAGTGCCTTCAGGGCAAATGGAACCCAAGTCAAATGCACCTGCATATCAATCAAAGAAATGTTAGCCGTACAGAATGCTCTGACAGCCTTCAAGGGCTGCATTCTTCTAGGACAACTAATGGAAAAAATGGACAGCACCACGGTTGTGTGGTACATAAGCAGGGGGGGTACACATTCTTACCCCCTCTGCAGACTAGCCATGGCATTGTGGAACAGCCTTGAGCTACCAAGTGCACCTACAAGCTCAGTTCCTGCCAGGAAAATTAAATACACTGGCAGACGGACTAAGCAGAAACCTCATGGACCCACACGAGTGCAAACTGGAACCAAGGATTTTCAACATGTTGACAAGAGAATGGGGGAGCCCAAATATAGACCCGTTTGCCTCTCCCCAGAACTACCAATTGGACAAATTTTGCACAAGGGCTCCCCACAAACAAGTCTGGAAAGTGGATGCTCTGTCCTTCAGCTGGAAAAATCTGTCTGCCTTCCCCCCTCTTTTCTCCAAATTACTATTACGTCACAGGACAAACCAATGATTTTGATTGCTCCAGACTGGCCGTGCCAACACTACCCCTTCCTGCGCAGTGTCACGGTTATCATCCTTGGGACCTGCCTCAGACTCCTTCCTCACTGTCTCAGCAGGAGAACCAGATTCTGCACCCCCAGCTTCCATCACTGAACCTTGCAGCCTGGCTAATTTAAACTCTCCTTTACCATCCCTCAGCAAACCTGTGATGGATGTCATCTTAGAGGCAAGGAGGCCTAGTACTAGAAAATCTTATGCTGAAAAATGGAAAAGATTCTGTGCCTGGAACCAATCCCAATTTACCTTAGATTTTACAATATTTAACTGAGATGCTTCACAAGGGCCTGTCTTTTTTTTTTCCCTCCATTAAAGTCCACGCCTCTGCCATTTCAGCTCATTATAACACAGAACCTCCCCTCTTCTCTCATCCACTGCTCACGCAGTTCCTCAGAGGGTCCAAAAATTTGAGACAAGCCAGGAGAGCTCCAACCCCAGCCTGGGACCTTAACTTTGTCTCGGAGAAACTCACTCTACCTCCTTTCGAGCCAGCTGCTACTGCAGACTTAAAATTTCTTTCTTGGAAAACAGCTTTCTTTTTAGCAATCACTTCAGCTAGAAGGGTATCTGAATTGCAGGCCCTTATGGCAGTGGAGCCTTTCATCATCTTTCATGCGACAGGTTGTCACTCAGAGCCAGTCCATCCTTCATGCCCAAGGTGGTATCCAGTGTGGCTCTTAATCGGTCCATTCATTTGCCAACCTTCTTTCCCAATCCACACAAAGGGGAACAGATTCTGCATTCCTTGGATGTGCACAAGCAACTTAGATTCTACTTGGACAGGACTAAACCTCAAAGAAAATCTGAACTGCTGGTAGCATTTGGTGCAGGGGCAGAGGGGAATGCTATTTCAAAACCATTTCTAAATGGATAAGCCATTGCATTAATTTCTGCTATAAGCTTCATGGAAAACCTATCTCCCAGGGGATCAGACCTCACTCCACCAGGGCTGCATCTACTTCTACAGCCTTTCTCAGAGGCGTTCCTACCAGGGGCATCCTAGAAGCTGCTTCCAGGAGTTCTGTACATACTTTCACCAAACATTCTCATTTGCCAATTTTCTCTAAATCCAGAGCTGGCTTTGCCACTGCAGTCTTGCAGGGCCTTATAGCTGGCCCTAATGCTATCTAAACTCCTCCTCCCCAACCATAGCTTTGGGAATCTACCCAAATGTAATGACTGGAACAGTGAAACACAAAAAACATAGTACAGTTGTGTACACATACACTTACCCCCTAATTTCTTTTGGCTATACCTCTGCTTTCCTTTACTATGCTTAAAAGCCTTTTTTGGTGTATTTGCTTTTTTGTTGAAGTATCTTTGTGCTTTTATGTTTAATTGCTTCCCATTGGAGGGGGCACCTGACATATTGGGCAAGAAAAACTGATGTAATGGCGTCTGCTGCATGATCATCGTGTTGTACTGCTGCAGTCATTACACTTGGGTTATCCTGCCGTCGGGCGGTCCCGCAGTCTGCCAGAGCTCCAAGTCTTGGTCCGGTGTCGGTTGCTGTCGCTTCTTCCCTGATGTCAGTGCGCCAGGGGTGTATAAGATGCATCCAACGCCATTTTCTTCAGTCTTTCTTGCCGCGTGGTGCCCATAGCAGAAGCAGTTCGCAAGTGCCGGTCAGCAGACTCCTGAGATTTTCGAAGTCTAATTTCAGATCCAAAGTCTTCAATAAAGCCAAGTACCCAGTTGGGGAAACTTTTTTTTTCTTGCCTCAGACAGATGTCAGAAAAAGTTAATTGTATTTCTTGTGGGAAGCAAATACCTCATAAGGACTTCCACTCTTACTGTATTCCATGCCTAGGCCCTGATCATGACATCACTAGTTGTCGGTTTTGTGCTAGATTTAACAAACGCACTATAAAAAGAAGTTTTGATTTTGCTTTGCACTACTTTGGCTGAAGGTTCAATTAGACTATGTCGTCGGATCAACTGATGACCGCAATACTGAAAAAACACAAGGACAAGGATAGAGTGGCATCCGAGGTCCAAAACAGACGACAAAACCTCTTCTAGGCCAGTCGCCGGTCCTCAGTGAGGCACTTTCGCAGCCCCTGACACCTGCTACCTCAGAGCCACAGGCCGCCTCCGACTCCCACGTGGATACAACTTTGCCTCTGGAAACTCAAGGTATTGGGCCTACGGAAACTATTCCTTCAGATGGGTCTGGAGCCGCTGAGCAGGCATCTGCTTCTGAGGGTGTTTTTAGACCTACACAGTTTACTATCAAGACCACTTCAGCAGCCAAAGCAAAGTCTAAAACACCTTTAAAGAGGTTGTTTTCAGACCTTCACAACTTACCATTAAAACAGCCAAGACAAAAGTACCATTAGACAAAGAAACAAGTATAGCATTCTCCTGGACAGTCCTCCATGCCTCAGAAACAGATGCTTAAAATGGCCTAAGACCTCATTACTCTAATCAGCGGTTCCCATCCCCCTCCTGAGAAAAGGCCTAGGCAGGATGCAGACTGATTCCTCTGATCAGGTTTCCATTTCCTCTGATTCCTCTTCAGACCAGGGATACTCTCTACCCCCCTATGAGGGCTCTGATGCTGAAGAATCTATCCCTTCAGCCTCTCCTCCTGAGGATTATTCTTTTGGGGAAACTTGCATACCATGAGGGAGCATTTCCATTGGGAATGTCAGGATTACTCAGAATCCAAGAAAAGGCTTAGGGATTTCCTTTTATTGCCTCAGCACAGGCCCCTGGCTATTCCACCTGTGCTAGATATTGTGAATGTGTTCTCTGAATCCAGCCTATCTCCTGATTCTTTGCCCCCTGCACCAGCCAAGCCAGATAAATATTAGAGTCCCTGACTCTCAAGTTTCTTTATGAAAACCCTTCTGCTGTTCCAGAGACTATTTCCCAGGGTCCAAAAGGGGTTAAGGCTTCCATTGCAAAAAATCCAGTACCCTCTGACAGATTCCGGAGCTTTGGATAGATGGGGGAAGAAAGTATACACTTGTGCAACTTTAGCAGTAAGAGCTTTAAATTGCCAGTTTCACATGCTTAAGTAACAACAATATTTAATGGCTCAGTTAAAATAGAAAATGCTTGCAAGCTCAGAAGCTCCTGATTGTAAAGAAATGCAGGATTTATTGCATGCTGTTGAACAGGTGGGAAAACATACTCTGCAATGTGGTTTTGATTCTTAAGAGGCCTCTTGTAGAGCTGCAGTTACAGGTTCTGTGATTCAAAAGACATGCTTGGTTAAAAGAACAGTTTACCTGATCATGTTAAGGCAAAAGTATTGGATGCTCCTTTACAGCATGATACCTTGTATAGGTTCATAGGTACTAGGCTATCGGCCCAAGGGCCTACGCAAGCCTAGCCAACAAGGTTCCCTGGCTTATGCCACCCAAGAAAGTTATTTTCTTGTGCTACTGTCGAGCAGACACACAAGTGATCCCCGAGGTGTATTTCCTATTTCCCATCCACTCATCAAGATTTTTCTTGAGTGCTAATGAAGAACTTTGCTTGACATAGATGGGTAGCCTGTTCCAGAGTATGGAAAGTCTCTGGGATAGGAATCTATCCCTCCAGCATGTCCAGTTTATTGTGGTGACTAGGTTTAGGTCCCTGGAGGGATTGGGATTTCTTTAGGTGTAGCATGTCCAATAGCTCTGGGTTTGACATAGCTTTATATGTTAGGCAGAGATCACCTCTGAGAAGGCGATATGCTACAGAGTAAAGCTGGAGTTTTTTGAGGCGGTCAGTGTAGGGCATTTTTTTAGTCCAGTAATCCTCTGTGAGGTACTCCTGTGGCCTTTCCAGCTGCTGCAGATGTCTTGAGGTACATTCCAAAAGGGGCGTTGTACTCTATAGTGGGTCTAATGAGTGTCGAGTAGAGGGGAACTATGACTTCTTTTTTTCCTGGATGAGAACCCTTTTATAATGAGGTGTGCCACGTAGAAGGACTTCCTGATTACTGTGACGATGTGACTGTCAAAGGAGAGACTACTGTCCACCTGGGTCCCAAGGTCTCATCACGCATTCGGTGTTAAGTAGATTGCTGCCTATGTGGTAGTTCATGGGTACAGAGTTTTTACCAAAGGGGATGACACTGCACTTTTTGGCATTGAGCTTGAGGCAGTGGCTCTGACACCAGGCATCTGTCTCAGAGAGGCCCTTCTGTAGGATGTTCACATCATTTGGGGACTTGACTATGGCTCCTGGTTTGCAGTCATCTGCGAACTTCGTTAGCTAGAGGCCTTCTGTGTTAGCCTGTACTTCAGAGAAGTGGATACCAAACAGGAGCGGTCCCAGGACGAACCCTGTGATACTCCACTTGTCACTGGTTTGAAGTCAGATTTGGAGTCTGCAACTTTTACAGTGTGGGTTCTGTTAGTGAGCCAGTTGGCAACACATCTTGTGATGTAGGGATTTATGCCTAGTTTATTGAGTTTAGCTCTAATTCCAGAATGGGAGATGGTGTCGAAAGCCTTGGCGAGGTCACGATACCCTCATCTATGGCTTTGGTGACTGCCTCAAAGAAGTTGATTATGTTCAGAAGGTATGATTTGCCTTTCACAAACCTGAACTGGGTCGGGTCCAGAGTTTGGAGGTTACCAATGTCTGAGTTCCATGATGATGCGTTCCATGGCCTTGCAGACTAGGCTAGTCAGGCTAATAGGGCGATAGTTCCCAGGATCAGTGGTGGCTCCCCCTTTGTGGAGTGGGTAACTGTTGCTGTGCACCATTCAGTGGGCATGAAGCCTGATGTGAAACTATGATTGAACATGGTGTTTAGGTGGGGAGCCAGTTTGTTCTGAAGTTCGTGTAAAACGCAGCCTGGGATTTTGTCCAGTCCCATGGCTGCTGTGTTTTTGGTTTTAGAGTGTGCAGTTTTACCTGCATAGATGTGATTACAGGGACTCTGCATTCTTCCTGTCCTTTAGGGATAAAGAAGTTCTTCGTGTTTCACTGTTGCAGTCATCACATTTGGGTTATCTGCTTGCAGTAGCCCTCAGTCGGCCTTATCAAAGTCTTGTGTCCTGCGTCAGTTGCTGTCTCATCATGTTCATCGTGCATACAGCTGCAGTAATCACAGATGGGTTTTCTGCCGTCAGGCGGTCCCTCGGTCGGCCGAATTCCAAAGTCTTGGTCCGGCGTCTGTTGTCGCTTTCTCTTCTGACGTCAGTGAGGCCAGAGTATATAAGACACAGCCGACGCCATGTTCTTCAGTCTTTTTTTGCCGCGCGGTGCCCGAAGCAGAAGCAGTTCAAGTGCCGGTCGGCCAGCTCCTGAATTACGAATATTTTGGAATCCGAAGTCTTCATTAAAGCTAAGTACCCCGTTGGGGAAACTTTTCTTGCCTCAGACCGATGTCAGAAAAAGTTAATTGTATTTCTTGTGGGAAGCAAATACCACATAAGGATTTCCATTCCCTCTGCATACCTTGTTTGGGCCCAGACCATGACGTCTCGGGCTGTCGCTTTTGCGCTACCTTCAATAAACGCACTATTAAGCGTTGAGCGGAGTTCGCCCAGCACTACTTTGGTAAAGCTTTTGATTATAAAATGTCATCGGACACTCCGACTACCGTTTTGTCCAAAAAACGCAAGGAAAAAGACCGACACGTGAGGCCCGCGGTCCCCGCCGACACCACGCCAAAACAGGCTACACGTGGTCCGGTTCTCAGCGAGACGCCTTTGCAGTCCCTGACTACCGACACTCCTTTGGCGGTGTCCTCTGTACCAGAGACCGCTGGGTCCTCGGCCCTTTCCCAGACTACAACCGAAGCCTCTGCTAATGTTGAGCCTACTAATGTGGACAGGTCCACCTCCACCCATGGTGTATTTAGGCCCTCATCTTCTTTTTCAATTAAGGCCTTTACTAAATCCAAAGCAGCCAGGCATCCCACGAGGCCTGTTGCACAGGGCCCATCTCCAGGTCCCGTGCCTAAAAAACAGATGCTTAGAATGGCTGAGGATTTAATTACTCTTATCAGAGGTTCTCATCCCCCTCCAGACAAGAGACCCAGAGTGGAGGAAGATTCTCCCTCTTCTGATCAGGGATCCATTTTATCAGAACATTCTGATGCAGAGGAACACTCTTACTCTCCTTTTGAGGATTCAGATGCAGAACAGTCCATTCCGTCTGTATCCCCTCCTGAGGATTTTTCCTTTGGAGAAACCTTACACACCTTGAGGGAACACTTCCATTGGGAAGGCCAAGACTTTTCAGATTCCAAGAAAAGACTTGGGGAATTACTTTTGTTACCTCAACACAGACCTCTGGCTATACCCCCTGTTTTGGACATACTGGATGATGTCCATTCGGAGGCTTGTCTTAACCCAGATTCTCTGCCTCCTGCACCAGTCAAACCTGATAGGTATTACAGAGTACCCAGCTCTTAACAATTTCTCTTCAAAAGCCATAATGCTGACCCTGAAACCATTTCACAAGGCCCCAAGGGATTGAAGGCCTCCACTGCCAAAAATCCACTTCCTGCAGAAAGGGAATCAAGATCTTTAGAAAGGTGGGGTAAAAAGGTATATACCTCGGCCACCCTAGCCATGAGGGCTTTAAATTGTCAGTTTCATATGCTTAAATATCAACAGTTCCTGTTATCACAATTAAGGAACAAAATGTCTCAACCTGAACAACAAGATTTAAAGGAGTTACAGGATATGATGCATAGTGCAGAACAAGTGGGTAAACACCTTACAATGTGGTTATGATGCCCTAGAGGCCTCAAGTAGAGCGGCAGCTACAGGATCAGTCATTCGCAGACATGCCTGGCTTAGGGAACAAAATTTACCTGATCATGTGAAAGCTAAACTTCTAGATGCTCCTTTTCAAAAGGATGTGCTGTTTGGTACTAATGCTGAGGAGATACTACGGAAAATGGAAGAAAAAGCCAAATCTATGCAAACTGTCAAAGCTTTCTTACAGGTCCAACCACCACGTTTTAGCAGAAATTGGCCTTCAAAAAACTGGTCCTTTCCAGCCACTAACAAGCCCCAAAGAGGTAGATACAGACTCACACGGGGCAGAGGGCAATCACAAGGATCATATAGAGGCCGACAATGGCAAACTCCAGCACCAAGAGGTGGCGAAGACAGTGCACAACAATACAGGAAGCAAACCCAATGACTCCCTCATTTCCATGCCAAGCATGTCTCAGCTGGTAGCACCTTTGGGAGGAAAACTAGCGCTATTTGCAAGCAATTGGCATATTGTCACAACAGACAAATGGATCCTGGACATTATAAACAGAGGCTACAAATTTCAATTCCATACTCTTCCAAAAATGAGAGGCATGCCAAACCTGGCACAACTGCAAATTTCAAAGCTCATAAGCATGCGAGCTATTCAAGAGGTACCTACTCACCAACAAGGTCAACGTTTTTATTCAAGACTTTTTCTGGTACCAAGGAAAGGAACAGACTGAAGACCCATTTTGGACTTATCCATCCTAAACACATTTCTACTCGTACCAAAATTCAAGATGCTCACATTACAGCAGCTTCTTCCCATGCTGGGCAAGGAGTTTTGGCTGGTAACATTGGACCTCAAGGAGGCATACCTGCATGTCCCAATCAGACAAAGCTGCAGAAGATACCTCAGATTTCTTGCAGGTTCAATCCACTATCAATTCTCTGCATTGCCCTTTGGCTTATCTACTGTGCCCAGAGTATTCACAAAGTGCCTGGCATCAGTGATTGCCTACTGCAGACTTCAAGGGATACAAATTTACCCTTATCTGGACGACTGCCTGATCCAAGCGGACAGCAAGAACATACTTCTGGAACATCTGGCATATGTGACACGGTTACTGCTTTCTCTGGGATATACAATCAACAAAGAGAAATCAAGGCTAACACCATCTCAGAAAATAACTTTCCTGGGTGCCAACTTGGACACAAACACCCAGATGGCCTACCTTACACCAGAAAAACAAGGGCAACTATCTCAGTACTTCAAAATACTAGCAAAAAGTACCAGGCTTACTGCAAGGAAAATCCTGCAGGCTCTGGGCTTCATGGCATCTTGCATTCTTTTAACCCCATGCAAAGCTGCATATGAGGAAACTTCAGTGGTACCTAAAAAACCTATGGTCTCAACAGTCACAGTTTGGAAACAATAATACCAATAATTCCATGTTTGCAAAAGGAATTTCTATGGTGGGCCCAAGCATGTCAAGCAAACAAAGGCCTCCCATTCTGCAAGCCTCAAGCAAAGCAAGTCATAACCACAGACGCCTCAGATTACACCTGGGGGGCGCACATGACTGACAGGTGCATTCACGGCAAATGGTCCCAAAAAGAAAGGCACCTTCACATCAATCAAAAAGAAATGCTAGCAGTAATAAATGCAATTACAGCTTTCAAGGACTTCCTGCATCCATGACAATTGCTGATAAGAACAGACAACACCACGGTAATGTGGTACATAAACAAACAAGGAGGAACACATTCATACCCCTTGTGCAGACTAGCGATGACTCTTTGGAACTTGGCTCTGAAAAGACAAATCGAACTTCAAGCACAGTACTTGCCAGGATTGGAAAACACACTGGCAGACAATCTAAGCAGAAAAATGACAGATCCACACGAATGGAAGTTACATCCTCAGGTGTTTGCAGAAATAATCCAAGCATGGGGGGAGGCCAGACATAGATCTTTTTGCCTCCCACAGCAATCATCAATTGGAAAAGTTTTGTTCAAAGACCTTTCACCCAAAGGCCTGGAGAGTGGACGCCCTTTCATTCAGTTGGACAGCATGGACAGTTTACGCATTCCCACCTCTGCCTCTTCTGCCCAAGGTACTTTTGAAAGCAAGAACAGACAAACCGAAGATGATACTGATTGCTCCAGATTGGCCAAGGCAACACTGGTACCCACTCCTGAGGAGCCTAACACATACTCCTCCCTGGTCCCTGCCTCTAATGCCTCTTCTGCTGACTCAGCACAGCTACAAAACTCTTCAGTCAGCTGAAAACACTCAATCTCGCTGCATGGAAAATTCCTTAACACCACAACAGACCCTACTCTCCAAGGAGGTGCAGGATGTCATTTTGGAGGCCAGAAGGCCAGCTACTAGAAAAGCTTACTCCGCAAAATGGAAGCTGTTTTGCTCTTGGAATGAGAAGAGAGGCCAGGACCATAGAAAACTGAACTTGCCTCGGGTATTACAATACCTAGCGGAGCTATTGAACAGTGGACTTTTTCTTCCATAAAAATCCATGCCTCAGCCATCTCTGCGGAATTCAACACGGATCCTCCTTTATTTTCTCACCCACTCTTACGACAGTTCCTCAGAGGGGCTAAGAATATAAGACCACCAAGGAAACAACCAATACCAGCCTGGGATCTTAATTACATACTAGAAAAATTAACATTGCCTCTTTTTGAACCAGCTGCCTCAACAGACTTGCAATATTTGTCCTGGAAAACCGCCTTCCTTCTGGCCATCACTTCAGCTCGTAGGGTTTCTGAACTACAGGCCCTCATAGCGGTGCAGCCCTTTTTCATTTTCCATCAGGACAGGGTTTCCCTTCGTACCAACCCATCATTTATGCCTAAAGTGGTATCCAGGGTAGCTTTAAATCAAGCCATACACCTACCCACCTTTTACCCCAATCCTCAAAACAAAGGGGAAAGGCTGCTACACTCCTTAGACATCCATAGGCAGCTTCGTTATTATTTGGACAGAACAAAGTCCTTCAGGAAATCAGAACTCTGTGTTCTATGCTGTAGGGGCTCAAGGGAAGCCAGTTACAAAACAGACTATTTCAAAGTGGATAGGCCACTGCATACGGTTTTGTTACTCTTATCATGGGAAACCTGTTCCTACAGGTATCAGATCACACTCCACCAGGGCCACAGCTACCTCTACAGCCTTCCTCAGAGGAGTTCCTACCAAAGATATTTTGGAGGCAGCCACTTGGAGTTCTGTACATACCTTCACAAAACACTACCATCTGCCTTTATATTCCAGAACAAGAGCAGGCTTTGCCACTGCTGTTTTGCAGGGCATTCTGGCTCAACCCAGTTCCTCCTAGTACCTACCACCCAGTGCATAGCTTTGGGACTCTACCCATCTGTGATTACTGCAGCTGTATGCACGATGAACATAGTACAGTTTTGTACCTACCATAAATGTAGATGTTAGAGTGCTAATACAGCTGCAGTACAGGTTTCCCTCCCTCCTTCCCCACTTGGTAAAGGCATGAGGCCTAACAACCTCACGTGACTGGGTTATCCGGCTATGTTTTATTTGCTTGCTACCACTGATTTTGGATTGTATTGCATTGCTTGTATATGTATATAAGCACTATTTAGGTATTGCCTTCCTTCTGGGGGCACCTGACATCTGGGGCAAGAAAGACTGAAGAACATGGCGTCGGCTGTGTCTTATATACTCTGGCCTCACTGACGTCAGAAGAGAAAGCGACGACAACCGACGCCGGACCAAGACTTTGGAATTCGGCCGACCGAGGGACCGCCTGACGGCAGAAAACCCATCTGTGATTACTGCAGCTGTATTAGCACTCGAACATCTACATTTATGGTAGGTACAAAACTGTACTTTCCATTGCGTTAGGTAGTCAGGGGTATAAAGCATGCAGCAGACTCCATTTTATCACTCTTGCCGTGTGGTGCCCAAAGCAGTTAGCAAGTGCTGGTTGGCAGACTCCTGAAATTTTCATTTTTCAGTCTCAGAACCAAAGTCTTCAACTAAGCTAAGTACCCCGTTAGGGGACCTTTTTCTTGCTCTAAACCAATGTCCGCAAAAGTTAACAATTGTATTTCTTGTGGAAAGCAAATAACTCAAAGAATTTAATTCGTACTGCATTCCTTGTTTAGGCCCAGACCACGACGTAGCTTGCTGTTGGTTTTCTGCCTTATTCAAACCTCTATTCGTCATTGGTTTATTTACGCTTCTAAATATTTTGGTACTCTGTTCAATTATCCAGAAATGGCTTCAGTATGCCACCCGAATACAGACATTCTGAAAAAACGCAAAGATAGACCGCATAGGTCCAAAGCTGCCGACAATGCTTCTAAGCTAGTCGCCAGTACTGAGTGAGGCGCTTTCGCAGCCCCTGATACCCGCTACTTCAGATTTGCAGGCCTCTACTGAGACCCAGTCAGAGTCTGGTATGCCGCAAGATGCTTCAACTGTGGAATCTGCAGATGTGTCTACCTTGGATGGGTCCGGAGCCGCTGTGCAGGCACCAGCTTCTGAGGGGTGTATTCAGGCCTACTGACTTGCATATTAAACAGACGCCATCTTCTTCAAGGCCTAAAACTCTATGCCTAGAAAACAGATGCCAAGACTGCATGGTCAGGCCCCTATCCCCTAAAAAACAAATGAGAATGGCTGAAGACCTTGTTACTCTAACCAAGGGAAGCCACCCTTCCCCCTCTGAGACCCAGGACTGTTTTTCCTTCTGATTCTTCTGATCAGAACTCTGAAATTTCTGTTTCCTCTGACCAGGATTTACCTTTGTCTACCTATGAGGATTCTGATGCAGAGGACTCCATTCCTTCTGCTTTCCCTCCAGAGGATTTCTCTTTTGGTGAAACCTTGCATACTCTGAAGGAGCATTTTTGCTGGGAAACTCAGGGTTACTCCGACTGCAAAGAGACTTGGGGATTTCTTACTTCTGCCCCAACACAGGCCTTGAGCTATCCTGCCTGTACTGGTCATTGTTGATGCCTTCTTGGAATCTAGCCTGGCCCCTGAAGCTTTACCTCCTGTTCCCAGAAAACCTGATGGGTATTACAAGGTTCCTGTCTCAAGTTCCTCTTTAAAAATCGTACTGCGGATCCTGAGACCATTTCACAGGGACCCAAGGGCATCAAGGCTATTACTGCCAAAAATCCTACCCCCTTTGATAGCGATTCCAGTGCTCTGGATAGATGGGGTAAGAAGGTATATAATTCTGTAACCTTGGCCATTGGGGCCTTAAACTGCCAGTTTTATATGTTAAGGTATCAGCAGCATATTATTGGATTGCTTAAACAGAAAATGTTGATTCCTGACTGTGCTGAAAATAAAGATTTACAGGATTTAATGCATTCTGCTGAACAAGTTGGAAAACATACTTTGCAATGTGGTTTTGAATAATTAGAGGCAGCTTGCAGGGCTGCTGTCACTGGGTCTGTACTTAGAAGGCATGCCTGGCTTAAGGAGCAGTCTTTGCCAGATCATGTTAAAGCTAAATTGCTGGATGCTCCCTTAAACCAAGACCGCCTGTTTGGCAGTAAAGCAGAAGTAGTACTTAAAAAGATGGAGGAAAAAGCTAAATCTATGCAAACTGTTAAAGATTTCCTGCAAGTACAGCCTCCCAGATTTAGTAGGCATTGGCCCTCCAAGAATTGGTCCTTTCCTGCCTCTTCCAGGCCTTCAGTCCAAACCCAGAACCAGCAGAACACACAGGCTTCAGTCCCAAGGTACTCACAGGACTAAGCAGTGGGGGGGAGGGGGGGGCTCTGCTCCCACTTCCAAAGCACAGAGTAATAATACTCCCCCTATGGTAAACTGTCTCAGTGACTTAACTTTAAATCTTCCAAGCCCTGCACAACTGACTGACGTTCATCGTGCATACAGCTGCAGTAATCAGATGGGTTTTCTGCCGTCAGGCGGGTCCTCGGTCAGCCGAATTCCAAAGTCTAGGTCCGGCGTCGGTTGCTGTCGCTTTCTTTCCTGACGTCAGTGAGGCAGGGGTATATAAGACACAGCCGACACCATTTTCTTCAGTCTTTTTTGCCGCGCGGTGCCCGAAGCAGTTCAAGTGCCAGTTGGCCAGCTCCTGAATTTACGAAAAATTGGATACCGAAGTCTTCATTAAAGCCAAGTACCCCGTTGGGGAAACTTTCCTTGCCTCAGACCGATGTCAGAAAAAGTTAACAATTGTATTTCTTGTGGGAAGCAAATACTGCATAAGGATTTCCATTCCCTCTGCATACCTTGTTTAGGCCCAGACCACGACGTCTCGGGCTGTCGCTTTTGCGCTACTTTCAATAAACGCACTATTACGTGTCGGGCGGAGTTCGCCCAACACCTTTTTGGTAAAGCCTTTGATTATAAAATGTCGTCGGAGACTCCGACTACCGTTTTGTCCAAAAAACGCAAGTACCGACACGACGCCAAAACCGACTACACGTGGTCCGGTTCTCAGCGAGACGCCTATGCAGTCCCTGACTACCGACGACACTTCTTTGGCGGTGTCTTCTGTACCCGAGACCGCAGGTACCTCGGCCCATACCCAGACTACAACCACCGAAGCCACTGTGAGTGTTGAGCCTCTTAATGTGGACAGGTCCACTTCCACCCATGGTGTCTTTAGACCCTCATCTTCCTTTTCCATTAAGGCCTTTACTAAGTCCAAATCAGCCAGGCATTCCAAGAGGCCTGTTGCACAGGGCCCATCTCCAGGCCCCATGCCAAAAAAGCAGATGCTTAAAATGGCTGAGGATTTAATTACTCTTATCAGGGGTTCCCAACCCCCTCCAGACAAGAGACCCAGAGTGGAGGAAGATTCTCCCTCTTCTGATCAGGGCTCCATTTTTTCAGAACATTCTGATGTAGAGGAACACTCTTACTCCCCTTTTGAAGATTCTGATGCAGAGCAGTCCATTCCTTCTGTATCTCCTCCTGAGGATTTTTCTTTTGGGGAAACCTTGCACACCTTGAGGAAACACTTCCATTGGGAAGGCCAAGACTTTTCTGATTCCAAGAAAGACTTAGGGAATTTCTTTTGTTACCTCAACACAGACCTCTGGCGATACCTCCTGTCTTGGACATACTTGATAATGTTTATTCGGAGGCTTGCCTTAATCCGGATTCCCTGCCTCCTGCCCCAGTCAAGCCTGATTGGTACTACAGAGTTCCTAACTCTCACCAATTTCTTTACAAAAGCCATAATGCTGACTCTGAAACCATTTCTCAAGGTCCT
Organism: Protopterus annectens; assembly: GCF_019279795.1. Lineage (NCBI taxonomy): Eukaryota > Metazoa > Chordata > Ceratodontiformes > Protopteridae > Protopterus > Protopterus annectens. Next base: position 650,674,054 of record NC_056726.1, read on the forward strand.
AAGGGAATGAAGGTCTCTACTGCTAAGAATCCACTACCTTCCGAAAGAGAGTCAAGATCCTTAGAAAGGTGGGGAAAAAAGGTATATACCTCGGCCACCCTAGCCATGAGGGCCTTAAATTGTCAGTTTCATATGCTTAAATATCAGCAGTTTCTGTTATCACAATTAAGAAATAAAATGTCTCAACCTGAACAACCAGATTTGAAGGAGTTGCAGGATATGATGCATAGTGCAGAACAAGTGGGTAAACACACCTTACAATGTGGCTATGATGCCCTAGAGGCCTCAAGTAGAGCTGCTGTTACAGATCAGTCATTCGTAGACCTGCATGGCTTGGGGAACAAATCTTGCCTGATCATGTGAAAGCTAAACTACTAGATGCTCCTTTACAAAAGGATGTGCTATTTGGTACTAATGCTGAGGAGATACTACGGAAAATGGAAGAAAAAGCCAAATCTATGCAAACTGTCAAAGCTTTTCTACAGTTTCAACTACCACGTTTTAGCAGAAATTGGCCTTCTAAAAACTGGTCCTTTCCAGCCACGGACAAGCCCCAAAGAGGTAGATACAGGCGCACAAGGGGCAGAGGGCAATCACAAGGATCATATAGAGGCAGGCAATGGCAAACTCCAGCACCAAGAGGTGGCGAAGACAGTGCACAACAATACAGGAAACCCAATGACTTCCTCCTTTCCATGCCAAGCAAGTCTCAGATGGCAGCACCCTTGGGAGGAAAGCTGGCATTACAAGAAATTGGCATATTGTCACAACAGACAAATGGATCTTGGACGTTATAAACAGAGGCTACAGATTTCATTTTCACACTCTTCCAAAAATGAGAGGCATGCCAAACCTGCCACACAATCAAAGGGCAGAGGCACAACTACAAATTTCAAAGCTCATAGACATGAAAGCTATTCAAGAGGTACCTACTCACGAACAAGGTTTTTATTCCAGACTATTTCTGGTACCAAGGAAAGGAACCGACTGGAGACCCATTTTGGACTTATCCATCCTAAACACATTCTTACTCGTACCAAAATTCAAGATGCTCACATTACAGCAGCTTCTTCCCATGCTGGGCAAGGAGTTTTGGCTGGTAACATTGGACCTCAAGGAGGCATACCTGCATGTCCCAATCAGACAAAGCTGCAGAAGATGCCTCAGATTTCTTGCAGGTTCAATCCACTATCAATTCTCTGCATTGCCCTTTGGCTTATCTACTGCGCCCAGAGTATTCACAAAATGCCTGGCATCAGTAATTGCCTACTGCAGACTTCAAGGGATACAAATTTACCCTTATTTGGACGACTGCCTGATCCAAGCGGACAGCAAGCACATACTTCTGGAATATCTGGCTTATGCAACACGGTTACTGAATTCTCTGGGATACACAATCAGAGAAATCAAGGCTAACACCATCTCATAAAATAACTTTCCTGGGTGCCAACTTGGACACAAACACCCAGATGGCCTATCTTACGCCAGAAAAACAGGGGCAACTAACTCAGTACTTCAAAATACTAGCAAATTGTACCAGGCTTACTGCAAGGAAAATCCTGCAGGCTCTGGGCTTCATGGCATCTTGCATTCTTTTAATCCCATGTGCAAAGTTACATATGAGGAAACTTCAGTGGTACCTAAAAAACCTATGGTCTCAACACAGCCGCAATTTGGAAACAATAATACCAATAATTCCATGTTTGCAAAAGGAATTTCTATGGTGGGCCAAAGCATGTCAAACAAACACAGGTCTCCCATTCTGCAAGCCTCAAGCAAATCAAGTCATCACAACAGACACCTCTGATTACGCCTGGGGGGCGCACATGACAGACAGGTGCATTCAGGGCAAATGGTCCCAAAAGGAAAAGCACCTTCACATCAATCAAAAAGAAATGCTAGCAGTGATAAATGCAATTACAGCTTTCAAGGACCTCCTGCATCCAGGACAATTAAGAACAGACACCACAGTAATGTGGTACATAAACAAACAAGGAGGAACACATTCATACCTCCTTTGCAGACTAGCCATGACACTTTGGAACTTGGCTCTGGAATGGCAAATCGAACTTCAAGCCCAGTACTTGCCAGGTCTGGAAAACACGCTGGCAGACAATCTAAGCAGAAATATGACAGATCCACACGAATGGAAGTTGCATCCTCAAGTGTTTACAAAGATAATCCAAGCGTGGGGGAGGCCAGACATAGATCTCTTCGCCTCCCACAGGAATCATCAATTGGAAAAGTTTTGTTCAAGGACCTTTCATCCAAAGGCCTGGAGAGAGGACGCCCTTTCATTCAGTTGGACAGCATGGGCAGTTTACGCTTTCCCACCTCTGCCTCTTCTGCCCAAGGTGCTCTTGAACGCAAGAGCAGACAGACCGAAGATGATACTGATTGCTCCAGACTGGCCAAGACAACACTGGTACCCACTCCTGAGGAGCCTAACACATACTCCTCCCTGGCCCCTACCTCTAATGCCTCTTCTGCTGACTCAGCGCAGCTACAAAACTCTTCAGTCAGCTGAAAACACTATCTCGCTGCATGGAAAATTCCTTAACCACAACAGACCCTACTCCCCAAAGAGGTGCAGGATGTCATTTTGGAGGCCAGAAGGCCATCTACTAGAAAGGCTTACTCCGCAAAATGGAAGCTGTTTTGCTCTTGGAATGAGAAAAAAGGCCAGGACCCTAGAAAACTGAATTTGCCTCAGGTATTACAGTATCTAGCTGAGCTACTGATCAGTGGACTTTCATTTTCCTCCATGAAAATCCATGCCTCAGCCATTTCTGCAGAATTCAACATGGATCCACCCTTATTCTCTCACCCACTCTTAAGACAGTTCCTCAGAGGGGTTAAGAATATAAGACCACCAAGGAAACAACCAGTGCCAGCCTGGGATCTTAATTACATTCTAGAAAAATTAACATTGCCTCCCTTTGAACCAGCTGCCTCAACAGATTTGCAATATTTGTCCTGGAAAACAGCTTTCCTTCTGGCCATTACCTCAGCTCGTAGGGTTTTGGAACTACAAGCCCTCATGGCTATGCAGCCCTTTCTCATCTTCCATCAGGACAGGGTTTCCCTTCGAACCAACCTGTCATTCATGCCTAAAGTGGTATCCAGGGTAGCTTTAAATCAAGCCATACACTTACCTACCTTTTACCCCAATCCTCAAAACAAAGGGGAAAGGCTGCTACACTCCTTAGACATCCATAGACAGCTACGTTATTATTTGGACAGAACAAAGCCTTTCAGGAAATCGGAACAACTTTGTGTCCTATGCTGTAGGAGCTCAAGGGAAGCCAGTTACCAAACAGACAATTTCAAAATGGATAGGCCACTCCATACGGTTTTGTTACTCCTATCATGGAAAATCTGTCCCTACAGGCATCAGATCCCACTCCACCAGGGCCACAGCTACCTCTACAGCCTTCCTCAGAGGAGTTCCTACCAAAGGTATTTTGGAGGCAGCCACTTGGAGTTCTGTGCATACCTTCACAAAACACTACCACCTGCCTTTATATTCCAAAACTAGAGCAGGCTTTGCCACTGCTGTGTTGCAGGGCATTCTGGCTCATCCGAGTTCCACCTAGTGTCTACCACCCTGTGCGTAGCTTTGGGATTCTACCCATCTGTGATTACTGCAGCTGTATGCACGATGAACATAGTACAGTTTTGTACCTACCATAAATGTAGATGTTAGAGTGCTAATACAGCTGCAGTACAGTTTTCCCTTCCTCCTTCCCCTCTTGGTAAAGGCCTAGGGCCTAACCCCTCTTCATACAACCTGATTGGGTTATCCTTCTATGGTATATTTGCTTGCAACTACTGATTTTTGATTATATTGCATTGCATGTATATAAATATAATTTATGTATTGCCTCCTACTGGGGGCACCTGACATCTGGGGCAAGAACAACTGAAGAAAATGGCGTCGGCTGTGTCTTGTATACCCCTGCCTCACTGACGTCAGGAAAAAGCGACAGCAACCGACGCCGGACCTAGACTTTGGAATTCGGCTGACTGAGGACCCGCCTGACGGCAGAAAACCCATCTGTGATTACTGCAGCTGTATTAGCACTCTAACATCTACATTTATGGTAGGTACAAAACTGTACTTTCCTTTAGGGGGGAAAGATTGCCCTGAAGGCAGAAAAAATTACCCAGGACAAATGGGTTTTAAATAGTTTCCCCAAGGATACAGATTCCACTTCCTCTCCTTACCAACCCCAAACGGTTGGCCAGATCTACCCCCATATCAGTGGGCAGAGGCTCAAAAGCAAGTTCTCTCAAGCATCAGGGCTATTCAGCCTGTCCCAGAAGAATGGGGGCAAGGTTTCTACTAAAGACTTTTCCTGGTTCCCAGAAAGAACAATTCCTGGTGTCTTATCCTGGACCTGTCTATCCTAAACACATTTTTGGTGATCCCAAAATTCAAGATGCTAACTCCTCAGCTGCTTCCTGTGCTAGGCAAAGATGCCTGGTTGGCAGCACTAGATTTTAAAGGAAGCCTACCTGCACATTCCAATAAGGGAATCTTGCAGAAATCTATGCTTCAAAGCAGGCTACTTGCACCATCAGTTCTCTGCACTACCCTTTATCTACTGTGCCCAGGGTATTCACAAAGTGCCTAGCTCCAGTCATTGCATTTTGCAGGAAAGAAATATTCAAATGTACCCATACCTGGACGGTTGACTAATTCAAGCAGAAAACCAGGATATACTATAAACCTGGCATTTGTAAAGAAGTTGCTATCTTCTCTGGGGTGCACCTTAAATGAAAAGAAATCGCTTCTTGTACCCTGCCAACAAATTGTATTCCTGGGCGCAAGCTTGAATACAACTTCCCAGATGACCTACCTCACGCCAAAGAAACAAGTTCATTTGACAGCCTATTTCAAATTACTGGCCAGCTATCTAATTGCACCAGACTGGCCACGCCAACACTGGTGTACCCCCTCTTGTGCAGTGTCACTGCTGGCACCTGCCTCTGACCCCTGCCCTGCTGTCCCAGCAGGAGGGCTGGATTCTGCACCCACAGCTTCAAACTCTGAACCTGGCAGCTTGGCTAATTACCTGATCTCTGTTACCATCCCTCAGTAAGCAAATGATTGATGTCCTTCTGGAGGCAAGGAGGCCTAGTACTAGAAAATCCTATGCTGAAAAATGGAAACTATTCTGTTCCTGGAGCCAAGCTCAGGGAATGGGCACAGCGGTGCCCAATTTACCTCAGATTCTTCAATACTTAACTGAGATACTTCACAAGGGCCTTTCCTTTTCCTCCAATACAGAACCACCCCTCTTCTCTCATCCACTGCTCAAGCAGTTCCTCAGAAGGGCCAAAAACTTAAGGCCACCCAGGAAAGCACCTACTCCAGCCTGGGACCTTAAATTTGTATTGGAAAGGCTCACTCTACCTCCTTTTGAGCCAGCTACAAATGGAGTTGAAATTCCTTTTTTGGAAAACAGCCTTCCTTTTAGCCATCACTTCAGCAAGAAGGGCGTCTGAATTACAGGCCGTCATGGCACTGGAGCCTTTCATCATTTTTCATATGGACAGTGTCCCTCAGGACCATTCCCTCCATGCCCAAGGTGGTATCCAGTGTGGCCTTTCATCAGTCTATTCATTTGACAACCTTCTTTTCTAATCCATAAAACAAAGGTGTGAAAACTTCACTCCTTGGATGTGCACAGATTAATTGGATTTTACTTGGGCAGGACTAAACCTCTCAGGAAATCTGAACTGCTGGTTGCATTTGCTACAGGGGCAGAGGGGAAGGCCATTTCAAAGCAAACCATTTCTAAGTGGATAAGCCATTGCATTCATTTCTGCTATAAGCACCATGGAAAACCTACCCCACAGGGGATAAGACCTCATTCCACCTGGGCTGCATCTTCCTCTACAGCCTCTGAGGTGTCCCCCTACCAGGGACATCGTAGAAGCTGCTACCTGGAGTTATGTACATACCTTCACCAAGCCTTACTATATGCCAATTTTTTCTAAATCCAGAGCTGGCTTTGCCACTGCAATCTTGCGGGTCTTTATAGTTGGTTCTAATGCTATATAATTTCTTTCTCCCATCCTTGGCTTTGGGAATCTACCCAGTTGTGATGACTACAACAGTGAAACACGAATGTAGTACAGTTGTGTACACTTGCCATAAGTATAGATGTCAGAGTGTATTCACTGTTGTAGTCCCAGTTACCCTTCCTCCAGCCCCCTGACTTCTATTGACTATATCTCTATTCTTGTTTACTATGCTTAAAGCTTTCTGGTGTATTTGCTTTTTGTTGGAGGTGTAACCTTGTGTATAATTACTTCCTATTATGGGGGCACCTGATGTCTGGGGGAAAAAAAGGTCCATTAGAACATCGAAGTTTCAAAACTTCGAATGTTCTAATATCGAACCCTATTATGCGAAAGCTAAAAACATCGAACATACCAAACTAATTTTTTCCTAGGAAAAAAATGTTCCAAAACATACACACAACGCAAGCACACCAAACAGCAATCCACACACATGCACCTAAAATCTTACACCTAACCCTACATTAAATTATACACACACCACTAACTATTCACTTACCGTAACCCATACCCTAACTTCTGTCACTATTGCACACTTACCTGACCCGCTCCCTAACTCGCCTACCCCTCCCTAACCCTCACATCCACACAATCACACACTTAACCGACACGTTCCCTAACCCTCACATCCACACAATCGCACACATACCTAACCCGCACTCAATCGCACACTTACCTGAACCCGACCTGTAACTTTCCACCACAGTGCTGAAAATACCGAAGCAACTGAAACTGGATTCTTTCCCTAGGAAAAAATTGTTTTCTTTTGCTTCGATATTTTCAACTTTTGCGTAATAGGGTTTGATATTAGAACATTCAAAGTTTTGAAACTTCGATGTTCTAATATAGACCCGAAAACTGATAAAATGGCATTGGCTGCTTGCTTTATACCTCTGACTACCTGACTTCATGGAAGATGAGACAGCAACCGATACAGAACCCAAAACTCAGGCCGACTGAGGGCTACTGCAAGCAGACAACCCAAATGTGGTGACTGCAACAGTGAATACACTCTAACATCATTTATGCTAAGTGTACACAACTGTACTTTGTCTGTTGCTTGCTTAAGATATTTAGAAATGTAAAAATTGTATCTATATAAATTAATATAAAAATAACAGTTCATATCTTTTTTTTTTCTCAAAAAAATTTTTATTAATTATATGAATAGCAAGACAATTAAAAGATTATACATAACAAGAAGGCATAAATGAACATATAACGATTCATCTAGTGATAACAACCTTCATGAGATTTTGATAAGTTATTTAGAAATAAAACATACACCATATGTACACTATATACAAGTTAGGCAACCTGAGAGAAAAAAAAAAAAAATATTTAACTAACTATTTAATATGTTTAGAACCTTTTCTAACACAACCTTTCTAATAGCTTTTTTTTTTGGACTTCCACCTAAGTATCTTTGAGCATCAGTAAATTTAAAAGCCATTTTCTGGAAAGTAACCCATTTTAATTTAGAACGATCAATCCAATTTTGTATTATATAAAGTTTTAGTAATGAGAAAATAAAAATGATAACATGAATATCAACTTTTGAAAGATGAATCAATGGAATATGTAGAATAGCAAATTCCCACGTCAACGTGGATTTTTGATATCCCATTTTCTGCAGTCTGACTTTCAAAGATGTCCACAATCTGTGAGAAAAATGACAATACCATAGAATATGAAGGAGGTCTGCTTGGGGGTGAGAACAGCATGAACACGAAGGGGACTTATTTGGGTTAAATTTGTTTAATTTGATTGGGGTAAAGTAGGCATCATTATTAATCATTAATTGTGTGTATGCTAATTTTTTAAAAGGGATAAATTCCTTAGTGTGTCCAGTAGCCAGGACTTTCTGAGGTTCTGACAATTGGGAATTATAATTCAACCAAACATTAGATAAAAGACAGTTGTGGTCCATCATTAAAGAATTAATTAATTTATATGAGTTTGAGAGCATTTTATCAGATGATGAAAGTATTTTGATAATCGTGTTAAGGTTTTTCAATTGTGAGTCTATGGGGACCAGAGATACAAATTTGTTTTTAATTATTCTTAGTTGTGTAAGAATTGGTGAGTAATTCCAGTTCACTTTCAATAACTTACGCCAGTCAAAGGCAAGTCAAGATATTTCAAAACATCTCCTACTTTTAGATTTTTAATTAAAGGATAGTTTAAGTTCAAAAGTTTATTGTCCAATAATATATTTGGGTTTAGATGAATTGGCTGAACATGGTGCGAGATCTTTTCTAGTTTACACATTTTGAGTAAGGTTTGGAAATCTCTAATCTTTTGTTTAAATACTGTAGATATATTTTTAATAAATAAACTATCCAGAGAGATAAAGGGAATAGCTTCAGGATTTAAATGATTAGAAATGACATAATTATACCATAATTTTATCCATAAAGAGTGATTTGGATAAGAAGTGTTATTGAATTTAGAGATAGTAAGAAGTTTATTGGATGAGACAATCAAATAAGAGATAAAGATTAGGTAAACCCAAACCTCCCTTGTCCTTCGAAAATGCCAATCTAGAATAGGAAATTCTAACAGATTTAGGGAACCATATGAATTTTGCCAAAGCTTTATTTACAGACTCAAAAATTTTTTTTTGAAATTATCTGATCAGATGATGAGAATTGGTAAAGAAATTTAGGCAGAATATTCATTTTAATAATGACCACCCTTGAAAGAAATGAAAGGTTTAGATGCTTCCATCTGTCCATATCAGACAATATAGAGTTCCATAATTTATTAATATTATTTTGAAAGGAAGATTTATTATTGTGTTCTAAATTGATTCCTAAATATTTTATATTATAAGTAAACTGAAAATGATCATCTGGAAACAAAAAAGATTTGTGTGCTAAATGATTTAAGGGAAAAATGAGTTTTTGTAGAATTTAAAAGATAGTTGGAAACCAAAGAAAAATAATCAATAGAGTTCATTATTTTTCTGTAATCAGATAATGGAGTTTGAAAGTAGATTACTAAATCATCAGCAAAAGCAGAGAAATGAATATTAGTATTAAGAATTCTAGGGATGTTATGAAAAGTATTTTGAGTAATAAACAATAGCAAAGGTTCTAAGTAAATGTTGAAAAGAAAAGGGGACAATGGACAACCCTGTCTTGTTCCTTTAGTGATCTTTATTGGAGCAGAAAATTGACCATTAATGTATAGTCTAGTAAACATATTCTTGTATAAAACTTTTAAAAAAATTATAAAGAATAAGGGAATATTAAAACATAACATAGTTTGAAATAGAAAGTTCCAACATACTCTGTCAAAGGCATTTGATGCATCTATAATCAAAGCATATATAGGGTTTGGATTTTTCTTAATGAGATGAAGTATAGTCTCTAAAGATAGAGTATTATCCCAAGCATGTCTCTGAGACATAAAACCTGATTGATCTGACGAGATAATTGAGGGTAAAATCCGTTTCAATCTGTTAGCCAGAATAGATGACAGAATCTTAATATCCACGTTAATTAAAGAAATGGGTCTATAATTTACTGGGTCAGATTTATCTTTATTATTTTTTAGAATTAGAATGGTTTTGGATGTGTTCAAATGAATATCTGAGATATCATTAACTCTTATATGATTGTAAACTTTAAATAGAAAGGGAAGAACTACCAATTTGAAAGTTTTGAAAAATTCTGGAGTAAAACCATCAGGTCCCGGAGATTTATCCAATTTAAGATTATCTATTGAATCCGAGATTTCTTGTACCGATATAGGGGTAGAAAGTAGTTTTTGCTGATTATCATTAAGTTTAGGGAACTGCAAAGAGTCTAAAAAGAGTTTTGAGTGATTATCTTTAACAGAATTAGAAGAACCTGAATATAACTCAGTGTAAAGAGAGGTGAAAAGTTGAATAATCTCTTCATCAGTATTATATAATCTGTTATTATAAAGATGTAATATTTGGATTTCTGAAGTTAACTTTAATAATTCTCGCTAACAATTTAGATGGAACCTGGGCCCACTCTGAATATGAAGCAAGTAGCTTTTGTTCAGCTAAGGAGAGGTTATTTTGGTGAAGCAGAATTAAATCTTTCTGACAATCAAAAATTTGTTTTTCTGAAGTAGCATCATATTTCAGACTAAGATGATTTTCCAACGAAGAAATTCTTGATTTTAAGAATTCCTCTTAAAGTATTGTTTTTTGAAAAAAGCAGCTTTACTAATAAATAAACCTCTTAATCTTGCTTTACATGCAGCCCATTGTATGTCATAAGGAATGTCTGATGATTCAAGACCATTCACCATTTCATTTAGGATTTCTGAAGCTTGTTTGCAAATATCTTCATTTGACAACAAGTTATTATTTAAGGTCAACTTATTAAACATAGTTTTATTTTTGATATTGGGTTTTATGTTCAATTTTAGTGAAATTCTTGAGTGATCCGAAAAGAATCTGGGTTCTGTAGTAAAGTCCACAATATATTTTGAAATATAATCTGAAATTAGAAAGAAGTCTAATCTGGACCACGAATGATAGCACTTAGAATAATAAGTATATATATCATTCTTGTTTATATTTTTATTAGTGCGGAGGGGATCTGTTAAATTATATTCTGTCATCAAATCATTTATAGCCAGAGTAGATTGAAGATTATAGGTGACAGTGGAGCGGGAACGATCAATTACAGGGTTTATAACTGCATTCCAGTCACCACCCACTATAATATGATGATCCTTACAGGATGCAAGAATATTGTAAATTTTTAAAATGAACAAATGTTGTGAATTACATGGGCCATATAGATTTAAAATTAATAAGGGTTTGTCCAAACCAGCAATAGAAGCGGTAAATAAGCACCACCTCCCCTCATCAAATTTCTCATCAATAATATTCCCAATGAATTTTTGTTTAATAATTATAGCTACACCTCTGGAGTTAGATGAGTCACCTGAAGCTATTATCTTTTTGATCCATTTTTTTTTAACTCTTTATTCCAATCAATACGTGAAATATGGGTCTCTTGAATAAAACAAATGTTAGCCTGTGATTTAAAGATCATATGAAATAATAGTGACTTTTTCACTTTATCTTGAATGCCTCTAACATTCCAAGAATCTAAAATTATGTCAACAGGCATATTCTACAAGTATAATCATTATTGATGCTATAAAAGTGAACTCAAGGTGCAAATCCAACACATTAAAAAGAAGAAGAAAAAAAATAAAAGAAAAAACAGTCTAAGTATTCAAGCAAGTCATCAAATAACATTTGTTGAAAAAAAAAGAAAAAAGGTTTTTTAAGAACCATGAAATGTATAATAACCTTTATCCTAACCCTAGTGCCTACCCACCAATCCCCCTGTGATAAAGGAAGAGCAGAAGAACATGAAAAAAAATTGTAATTATAGATAATAACCTCAAGTTAGAATACAAATTACTCAAAGGAAGCCTACATAGCATAAAGTCCGAGTAATACTACTAAAAATATATACAAAATTAACTAATTTCAAGACGTCCAACATGCTTAATCCCTACTTCTAATACTAATCTAAAGCTCCTATCCTTAAAATGAAATTTATAGTGATTAAATGTATTTCCTCAAGTATTTCAAGAGAAAGAGAAACAAGTAAATAATAAATAAATCACACTCTGCTTAACTAGAACAATCTATCATAAGAAGTAATACAATTAAAACTGAAGGATATGTAAGATAACATATATAAGTATAACAAAACCAACTGGTAACATAAGTAAATAAGCATAGCGTTACTGAACTAAAGATAATAGTCATGCACTATCTACTGAACCTTCTTTAGTACTTTAGTGATAATTTCATTAATCAACATGACCATTAGTATGATAAAAGCACTAATACCTGTAGAATGAGTATTTAGTTATAGTTCAAATAAAGCAAAAAACTACCAAGCAACCATATCTCAAAATGAAAAACAATTCAGTCTGGAGATGCATCTATTAACTAGATAATAATAGTACAGGAACTATTCAAAATGAAATATTATAAGCTGTAAGGTTTTAACACTAGTTAATATACATGAATAAAGTATAATTATATTATTAAATAGTAACTTAAACAGCATCATATATATTGGACTGAATGTACAACAATGTGCATACATATAATTTTAAATCTACTTTTTGAATATTTTACTAATGACTCTGTTAGGTTATATAGCCATACTATTCTTCTAAGCTATAGATGTAACATAGCAAAACAGCATGAAAAGACAAGGCTTTTAAAGTAAACATTTTGAAAATCTAATTAAAACAGAAACAAGCAAGCTAAATGCAGTAAATCTAAGGGCTTAAATATATACATGTAGATTCAGCTAATCATATTAAAGATAGTTATTTCAAACCTTTCAAATAAGTAAAGGCTTTCTTAAACATAAACTACTAATCATAAATATCACATCCAGCCTCTGAGAAGAGAGAGAGCAGAGAATAGAAAGAACATGAAACTTTCATCTGAACAGGTATACTTTGTAACATTTGTCAAATTAAACACTTCAGTATAATATAAAATATTGTATGAAAAAATATTCTGAATAGGAAAATATGTTCATTTCTTTACACATCCTTTAGAATTTTAATATATAAAACTAACCTGTTCATTTGTTTCCAGAAACATTTTCACTCTGCTTTATGAGAGAAGCAGCTTGCTTTGAAGTCATGCAGACACACTAAAAGTCACTGAATATATTATGTGACATGAATCTGTTTAAATTTAAAAAGCAACCTTCATTTATGAAGAGAAAACACTTTAAATAATAGCCAGATCTATTAAAAAGTTAGTGCTATTGAGTACTTGTTGAAAACAAGCAGACTTGTGTGTTTGAAACTGTCCTTCTTTCCTCACAAATGATGACATCACCATCCATCTCAGAGAGACTGTAGTGTGCGCAAACAGTTCATATCTATTTACCTGCACTAGACAGAGATCAAATATTAATGCAGGTGAGTTTACCATTGTGTAAGCTTTAAGATGAAAACTTTTAAAACCTTGTACAGAGTTTGGTTTTGGAATTATTGATGCAAATATGAACAAGCATTATTTGACACCTACAGGTGTCAATAGGAGTTAACTGCAGATCAGTCGGATGTTATGAGTTAAAGAAGGGAAAGACTCTTGTTTTTTCTTTCTAGGTGATATTTTTCTGGTTCGTGGTGGAATGCGTGCTGTGGAATTTAAAGTGGTAGAAACCGATCCTACTCCTTACTGTATAGTTGCTCCAGACACTGTTATTCACTGCGAAGGAGAACCAATCAAGCGAGAGGTCAGTTAGTTTGGAACTGCATAACTGGTATTTAACTTTCAGAATGTACTTAAAGTATCTCTTGAGTGGCGCATGTCATTTTGATCCATTTTGACACTTAAGAATGCTTACTATAATTTTTAAAGCTTGTGTAAATATGGTGGTTTGGTTGCAGTGGCGCTCTCTAACTTTGAGTAGCTGTGAAATGCAGTTCATTGCTTGCATTTTATATTGAGGGGTGGCTGTAAGGTCTTCATATCTGTGCAGATTACTAGGAGTTTCCTGCTTTTAGGTCTGCAACCACCAGACTTGAAATACAGAAAATATTAGGAATATGCAAAATGAGTACTGTAATGGTTTCATTTTATTGCCCTACTGCATACAGATCTACCCCTTTCGGCAAGGTGACCCACGTCTCCATCACTGTGGGTGAGGGTCATCTTAGAGGAACAAATGGAGGCACTTGTATTGAGTACTACTACTATAGCCTTTGCTATAAGGGTAATGTCCTGCCAAAATATAACATCCAGCCAGCTTCCGAAGCTTCAGGGCACCTTCCATAAGTCCAAGCATTTTGTCAGCTCAAGATGAGCTGATTAAAAATGGGTTTGGATGGCAAGCCCTTTGGAGCTTTCCTGCAGTTTTGAAGAGCGCTTCTTTATGGGATGTCCTTCAAGGATGCATCTGCAGTCCTTACAAATGGGGTTGTCCTGTCGTCAGGCAGCCCTTCGGTCGGCCGGATTCCAAAGTCTGGGTCTGGCCTCGGCTGGTGTCGCACTTCACCCGACGTCATAGCTGCAGTTCTTCGGGTATAAAGGCATCAGCCGATGCCATTTTCCTCAGTCTGTCTTGCCACGTGGCGCCCGAAGCAGAAGCTGTTCGCAAGTGCCGGTCGGTCAGATCCAGAGATTACTACTACCGAATACTACTTCGAAGACTTCTAAAAAGCTAAGTACCCCGTTGGGGACTCTTTCTTGCCTCAGCCGATGTCAGAAAAAGTTAATAACTGTTTAACTTGTGGGAAACAAATACCTCATAAAGATTTCCACTCTTACTGCTTACCTTGTTTAGGCCCAGACCACGACGTGGTAGCTTGTTTAGCCTGTGCTTCTTTCAACCAACTGACGCTTAGACGTCGTTCGGAGTTTGCTGAACAGTTTTTCGGCTCAGATTTTGTGTACATAATGCCGTTGGATCCTCTGACTTCACAAGTTGAGACACAAAGAAAAGGACCGACACTCGCGGTCCGTGGTTTCGGCTGAAACCGCGGTTAAGCAAACCGCTAGTGTCTCGGCTTCGACCGAAACCGAGCAAACGATTCTAACTCCAGCCGAATCCATGACTACTACTGAGGCCCCTTCTAACCTGGTTGAGTCGGCCTCTGAAATTTTACCTGCTACTGTGGCTTCACAAGAATTATCGGACATCATCCCTTTGGATGTTTCAACCTCTGCACATGGTGCTGCTAGGCCGCCTGCAGCCATGTCCATAAAGGCCTTTGCCAGGGCTAAAGCAGCCAAAACGTCTAAATCTGTGCCTGTTAAGCCCCCCTCTCACAGGCCCAGCTCCAGTTCCCAAATGCTTACTCTGGCAGAGGATCTCATCTCTTTAATAAGGGGATCCCAACCTCATCCAGACAGGGCCTCTCAACCTCCTCCAGAAAAGAGACCTAGAGCAGAGCCCCCTGAGCCAGTGTCCTCAGATGATTCTTCTGATTCAGACATTACAGACCATCCAGAGGCTCCTTTTTCTACTTATGAAGACTCCAATGCTGAGGAATTGGATTCCTTCTGCATCTCCACCAGAAGAATTTTCCTTTGGGGAAACCTTACATGCCATGAGAGAGCAATTTCAATGGCAGGGTCAAGATTTCTCAGACTCAAGGAAAAGGCTTAGGACTTTTTTGCATTTACCACAACATAGGCCTTTAGCTGTACCTCCAGTTCTTCCTGTTGTAGATGATGCATTTAATGATGCTTGCACTGCTCCTGACACTTTGCCTCCAGCCCCTGCTAAGCCCGATAGGTTCTACAGGGTCCCGGACACGCATCATCATTTATATAAGGCTCCTTTTGCAGATCCCGAGACTATCTCCCAGGGGCCTAAGGCAGTAGCTTCAACCTCAGTTAAAAACCCTCTCCCCTCTGAAAGGGAATCCAGGTCCTTAGAGAGATGGGGTAAAAAAGTATACACCTCTGCTACTCTCTCAGCTAGGGCATTGAACTGTCAGTTTCATATGATCCAATACCAGGAGTTTATGCTTGATCATTTAACTAAGAAACTGTCCTCTGATGATTCTTTAGATAAGAAATATATGTTCTAGAAATGGTGCATAACATTCAGCAGGTTAGTAACCATTCTTTAAAATGTGGCTATGATGCACTGGAGGCTTCCTTTAGATCAGCCATGACTGGCACAGTTATAAGAAGGCATGCATGGTTGAAAGAACAGGTCTTGCCGGATCATGTTAAAGCAAAACTATTAGATGCTCCTATGGATAAGGTCAGTTTATTTGGTTCTCCTGCTCAGCAGGTACTGAAGAAAATGGAAGAGAAGGCAAAATCTGTACAAACAGTGAAAGATTTCTTACAGGTTCAGCCTCCAAGGTTTAGCAGGAACTGGCCTTCCAAAAATTGGTCCTTTCCAGACTCCTCTAAAACACAGAGGCAGGAATAGGCGTTCGAGAGGCAGAAATCAATCCAGAGGAGGTGCCTACAGGGGACGCCAGTGGCAAGGTAACAACCAGCGAGGCACAGACACAACTACTACCACTGCAACAGGACAATCACAGTGACTTGGCTCTGGCATCGCCTACCAGGGAACAAATTGCAGCACCCTTAGGCGGAAAGTTAGCCTTATTTTCAAAAAACTGGCACTACATCACGAGACAAGTGGATTTTACAAACTATAGACCAAGGCTACAGGTTTCATTTCCATACTTTACCAGGAAAAAGAGGAATGCCAAACCTACCACCAAATCAAAAGACAGAAGCTCTAAAACAAATAGCTGAATTAGCAAAGATGAGAGCTGTGGAAAGGGTACCATCTATGGAACAAGGAAAGGGATTTTACTCCAGACTCTTCCTGGTACCAAGAAAAGAGAAATATTGGAGGCCTATTCTCGACCTGTCCGCTTTAAACATTCATCATCGTTCCAAAATTCAAAATGCTGACCCTACAGCAACTTCTTCCCACGCTGGGCAAGGAGTATTGGCTGGTGACTAGATCTCAAGGAGGCATACCTGCACGTCCCCATACGACCAAATTGCAGAAGATACCTCAGATTTCTTGCAGGATCAGAGCATTATCAATTCTCAGCATTGCCCTTTGGCTTATCTACTGCGCCCAGAGTGTTCACGAAATGCCTGGCATCAGTAATCGCTCACTGCAGGCTTCAGGGAATCCAAATATATCCATACCTGGACGACTGCCTGATACAAGCGGACAACAGAAACAAGCTAACAGAAGACTTACAAAGAGTCATTTGCTTACTGCAAGCCCTGGGATATACAGTCAATATAAAAAAAAATCAAGACTGATACCATCCCAAAGAATAACCTTCTTAGGTGCAGAATTGGACACAGTAAAACAGATGGCATTCCTAACTGCAGAAAAACAAGAGCAACTTCCTCTCTACTTCTTGGCATTAACAAAGCAGAACAAACTAACAGCAAGGAAAGTACTGCAGGCCTTGGGCTTCATGGCATCCTGCATAATCCTGGTCCCTCATGCCAGACTGCATATGAGAAAGCTACAGTGGTACCTGAAGAATTTATGGTCTCAACACAGGCACAGCCTAGAAACCGAAATACCACTAATCCCATGCCTGAAACAAGAGTTCCTATGGTGGGCTCAAGCATGCCAGTCAAACCCAGGTTTGCCCTTCCACAGCATTCAACCAAGCCAAACCATCACAACGGACGCCTCAGACCTCGGTTGGGGGGCCCACATGCTGGACAAGTGCATACAAGGCTTATGGACTCCAGATCAGCTGCACCTGCACATAAATCAAAAGGAAATGCTGGCAGTAAAACTAGCAATCCAGAATTTCAGACCATTCCTCCAAGAAGGGCAGTTGATAAGGACAGACAACACCACAGTCATGTGGTACATCAACAAACAGGGAGGCACTCATTCATACCCTCTATGCCGGATGGCACTGGACCTATGGAATATGGCTCTGAGCTACAACATTCAGCTACAAGCAATTTTTGTACCGGGAAAAGAAAACATCCTAGCAGACATATTAAGCAGAACTACCTCGGATGCTCACGAATGGATGCTACACCCGGACTTCTTCAAGGTCATCACAAGGAAATGGGGACTGCCACAAATAGACCTATTCGCATCCCCACTCAATCACCAGCTCAAGAAATTCTGCACAAGGACGTACCACCCACTTGGAAGGTGGACTCTCTATCCTTCAGTTGGAAAGACCTGACAGCATATGCATTCCCACCTCTTCCTTTGATGCACAAGGTGCTATTGAAAATCAGAGAGGAACGTCCAATGATCATTCTGATAGCTCCAGACTGGCCAAGACAACATTGGTACCCATTACTGAGGAGCATGTCTCGGGGGCAAATGTGGACACTACCCCTGATTCCTTTACTGTTAACTCAGAGTGGCTACAACACCCTGCATCCAAACCTGAAAACTCTGCAGCTGACTGCCTGGAACATTATATAAGAGCAACTAACCCAGATTTATCCCAAAGGGTTAAAGACATTATCCTTGAGGCCCGCAGACCTTCAACGAGAAGGAACTATGCAGGAAAATGGAAAAGGTTTCTCATTTGGAGTACTGAAAGGGGAAAAGATGTGTCAAAGGTAGACATTGCCAACATCCTGGAGTATTTGGCAGAGCTTTTCCATACAGGCCTGTCCTATTCCTCCATCAAGATACATGCATCAGCTATTTCTGCAGAATACAGCTTCGATCCTCCTGTCTTCTCACATCCTCTACTCAGGCAGTTTCTGAGAGGAATAAAAATGTAAAACCTCCTAGGAAACCACCATTACCAGCATGGGACTTGAACTTTGTGCTAGAAAAGTTGACACTTCCCCCCCCTTTCGAACCAGCAGCAACAGCAGATCTTCAACACCTATCCTGGAAAACTGCTTTTCTGCTGGCAATTACCTCAGCAAGAAGGGTTTCTGAGCTACAAGCTTTAATGGCAGTACAACCCTTCCTAATTTTCTATCAAGATAGTGTCCATGAGAACAAATCCTACATTTATGCCTAAGGTGGTATCCAGAGTGTCTTTAAACCAGGCTATCCACCTACCTACCTTCTTCCCCAATCCACAGAACAGGGGGGAAAGACTCCTGC
Organism: Protopterus annectens; assembly: GCF_019279795.1. Classification (NCBI taxonomy): domain Eukaryota; kingdom Metazoa; phylum Chordata; order Ceratodontiformes; family Protopteridae; genus Protopterus; species Protopterus annectens. The sequence goes on from NC_056726.1 coordinate 650,692,734, forward strand.
ATACTTTGGATGTACATAGACAGTTACGCTACTACCTGGACAGAACCAAGAGCAATAGAAAAACTGACCAGCTTCTGGTAGCATATGCAACAGGAAGGGAAGGAAAAGCAATTTCAAAACAGACTATCTCCAAGTGGATAGGAAATTACATCAGATTCTGTTACTCCTACCATGGAAAGCAAACTCCACAGAACATAAGGCCTCATTCTACAAGGGCTACAGCCACTACCACAGCTTTCTTACGAGGAGTGGCTACCAAGGACATTATAGAGGCTGCTACTTGGACCTCCGTGCATACATTTGCCAAGCATTATAACTTACCTTTATACTCTAGATCCCGAGCAGGGTTTGCCACTGCTGTTTTGCAAGGGATCCTAACTACACCATAATTTCTTCTTCCTCCTCCCCTAGTTTGGCTGTGGTATTCTACCCATTTGTAAGGACTGCAGATGCATCCTTGAAGGACATAGTACAGATGTTCTTCATCTCACATTGCTGCAGTCCTTACTTATGGGTAGTCCGCTGTCCTCGGTCAGCCCGAATACCAAAGTATTAGGCTGACGTCGGTCATGGGCGCTCAGAACTGACATCAGAGCGTCAGGGTATAAAAGCGCATGACCGACGTCATATCCTCAGTCTTTTTTGCCGCATGGTCCGATGCAGAAGCAGCGTTGCGAGTGCTGTTCGGCGTTCTGAAATTTTCGAATTCTGAGTTTCAGACCGAAACCAAGTTGGGCTAAGTACCCCATTGGGGAATATTTTTGTTTTTTCTTGCCTCAGTTAATTCCGGATGTCAGAAAAAGTGAATAATTGTATTTCTTGTGGGAAACAGATACCGCATAGGGATTATCACTCTCTTTGCATTCCTTGTTTGGGACGGACCACGGCGTGAGTCGGGTGTCGATTTTGTGCTAGGTTTAATAAGTGCACTATAAAAGAAGGTTAGATTGTGCTAGGTTAGTCTTTGGTAAGCGGTGTAATTATAATATGCCGTCGGATCCTCCGGCCGCTTCCTGAAGAAGCGCAAAGACAAATCCTTGAAACCTAGACAGGTTGATTCGTCCGTTCGGACGCCGGTCCTCAGAAGCTACAGTAGAGCAGGGGATCCGGTTGAAGTTTCTGTTGAGTCTCAGGAAACTTTGATTTTGCAGGATGTGGCCTCCCAGGAGTCAGGTCAGGCTGAAGGGGCCTCTCAAGTTTCTGTTCTCCCTTCTATGCCTAAGGTGGTTAGGCCTTCTGCTTCTATTCCTAAGGCTTCTTCTAAGGGCAGGTCTGTTTTGCCTTCCTCTGGTGTCCCTCCTGGTACTTCAGGGTCTGTGCCTAAAAAGCACATGCTTAAAATGGCAGAAGATTTGATTACTTTAATTAGAGGTTCTATGCCCCCTCCTGATAAGAGGCCCAGGGTGGAGCCAGAGTTGGAAAGTTTGGATCAGGCCTCAGATGACTCTGAGTCTTCTGCTGAAGATATTCTAGATTTTCCTCCTTATTCGGATTCTGATGCAGAGGATTCCACTCCTTCTGCTTCTCCTCCAGAGGATTTTTCATTTTCAGAAACTCTGCATTCCATGAGGGAGCATTTTAAGTGGGAAGGACAGGATTTCTCTGATTCAAGGAAGAGGCTTAGGGAATTCTTGTTTTTACCACAGCATAGACCCTTGGCTATACCTCCTGTTTTGGATGTTGTTCAAGATGTTTTCTCTGAGGCTTCCCTTAATCCAGATTCTTTGCCTCCTCGCCAGTTAAACCGGACAGATATTACAGGGTGCCTGAGGCTGATAAATATCTGTATAAGAGTTCTAGGGCGGACCCAGAAACTATTAGTCAGGGGCCTAAGGGTGTTAGAGCCTCTGTTGTAAAGAATCCGGTTCCTCTAGATAAGGAAGCTAGAGCTTTGGATAGATGGGGTAAGAAGGTGTATACCTCTTCTACTTTAGCAATGAGGGCTTTAAATTGCCAGTTTCATATGTTGAAGTATCAGAATTTCCTCCTTTCTCAGCTAAAATCTAAGGTGGATGCTTTGGCAGAGGGCATAGAGTGTAAAGAATTGCAGGATTTAGTACATGTCTCTGAACAGGTGGGTAAGCATTCTTTGCAGTGTGGTTTTGATGCTGTGCAGGCCTCTTCTAGGGTGGCTGCCACTGGTTCAGTTCTTCGCAAGCACGCCTGGCTTAAGGATCAGAATTTGTCCGAGCATGTTAAAACTAGAATTCTGGATGCCCCTTTACAGTCTGAAGTTTTGTTTGGTCCCCCTGTGGAGTCGGTTTTGAAGAAAATGGAAGACAAGGCTAAGTCTATGCAGACTGTTAAAGATTTTTTGCAGGTGCAACCTCCAAAGTTTAGTAGAAATTGGCCTACTAAGGGGTGGACCTACCCTTCTGATTCTCAATCTAGGGGTAGATCTAGACGTGGCAGGGGCAGAGCTCACAGTACATTCAGGCCTAGAACTTGGAGTTCGCCTGCGCAATCTGCAGGTGAGGGCAGGGGCCAGTCCTTTCGTAAACAGGCCCAATGACCTGCATTTTCAGCTGCCAGATTCTTCTTGCCTGGCAGCTCCTTTGGGAGGAAAGTTAGCACTCTTCAAGCAAAACTGGCTTTTAGTCACCCAGGACAAATGGGTATTGGACATTATAAACCGAGGCTACAAGTTTTATTTCCATACATTGCCTCCTTTCAAAGGCATGCCAGACGTTCCTCCTCGGCAAAGGATAGAGGCTCACAAGCAGATTTCTTTGCTTCTTCAAATAGGAGCTATTCAGCCAGTTCCTCTGTCAGAAGTGGGACTAGGATTTTATTCTCGCCTGTTTCCAGTACCAAAGAAAGGGAACACGTGGAGACCAATTTTGGATTTATCTATCCTCAACACTTATCTGGACATTCCAAAGTTCAAAATGCTGACGTTACAACAGCTTTTACCTCTGTTGGGAAAAGATCACTGGATGGTAACTCTGGATCTCATAGAGGCTTATCTTCATGTTCCTATCAGGCCCAGTTGCAGGAGGTACCTGCGTTTTCGGGCTGGAAATTTACATTATCAGTTCTCTGCATTGTCCTTTGGCTTATCTACTGCGCCCAGAGTGTTCACAAAGGTTCTGGCTCCAGTGATGGCCTTTTTCAGGTTAAGAGGAATACAGATTTATCCTTATTTGGACGATTGCCTGATTATTGCACAACACAAGGACGAACTTCTTCATCTACAGTATGTGATGGTAGTGTTAAGATGCCTAGGGTATTCTGTGAACGAAACAATGTCCAGTCTAGTACCCTCTCAGGACATGTGCTTTCTGGGTGTGAGACTGAATACAGCTTCCCAGATGGCCTTTTTGACCCCGGACAAACAAAGAAGCCTTTCTCTTTATTTCCATCAAATGTCTCTACAGTCCAGGCTGACTGCAAGGACAGTCCAAGCCTTGGGGTTCATGGCATCTTGTATTCTGGTGCTTCCCAATGCCAAACTGCATATGAGGAAGCTTCAATGGTATCTCAAAAATGTATGGACACAACACTGCCAAGATCTAGACACTGTCATTCCAATAATACCTTGCATTCAGAAGGAATTTTTGTGGTGGGCTCAGGAATGTCACCTAAACAAGGGACTCTCTGTGACCCGACCAGAGGCGAGTCAGATTTTAACGACAGATGCCTCTGACAAGGCTTGGGGAGCACACCTCAATGGAAAATTGGTGCAAGACACGTGGCCTGTCAGACTTCAATATTTGCATATCAACTTGAAGGAGATGTTAGCAGTTCAATTTGCATTGATGGCTTTCAGGGATTTACTTCACCCAGGACAGGTGTTGATTCAAACAGACAACACTACTGTCATGTGGTACATCAACAAGCAAGGGGGAACCCATTCGTACCCTCTTTGCAGGCAAGCGATGATTTTGTGGGAGACTGCTCTCAGTTTACAACTCAATCTTCAGGCAAGGTTTCTACCAGGAGCACAGAACTCCTTAGCAGATGTGTTGAGCAGACAAATTGTGGATCCTCGAGTGGAAACTGGATCCTCATGTGTTTCAAAAGTTGACAGTGTTATGGGGGACTCCAGACCATAGATCTGTTCGCTTCTCCACTAAATTACCAGTTGCCAAAGTTTTGCACAAAAAGGTTTCATCCCACAGCTTGGAAGGTGGATGCTCTATCATTCAGTTGGAGCAATCTTCATGTCTATGCCTTTCCACCTCTGCCTCTCATTCCCAAGGTACTCCTGAAGGCCAGAATAGACAAGCCATCCATGATTCTGATAGCGCCGGATTGGCCTCGACAGCACTGGTACCCACTACTGAGGAGTTTAGTACGGGAGCCTCCATGGCCTCTGCCTTTGATTCCGCATCTTTTGTCTCAGGAGGGCAATCACTTCCTCAATGTCAAGATTCAGTCTCTGCATCTCACAGCCTGGCATATTCTGTTCTAGACCCTGGAGGGTCTCAGCTTCCACAGCAAGTTTTGAATGTTATTTTGGAGGTCAGAAGGCCTAGTACAAGGAAAGTTTACGCAGATAAATGGAGGAGATTTTTTCTTTGGAGCAGAGCGAAGGACTTTGATGTTTCCAAGCCTGATTTAAGTGTTTCTCTTCAATATCTTACTGAGTTATTGGACAAGGGTTTGTCTTTCTCCTCGATAAAGGTTCATGCTGCAGCCATTTCTGCTCACTATGACTGTGACCCTCCTTTGTTTTCCCATCCTTTGTTTAAGCAATTTCTTAGAGGGCAAAGAACATAAGACCCCCAAGAGCTCCTACTCCTGCTTGGGATCTCAATTTTGTGTTGGAAAAACTTACTCTACAACCTTTTGAGCCTGCAGCTACTGCCGAGTTAAAGTATTTATCATGGAAGACTGCTTTTTTGTTGGCCATTACCTCTGCAAGAAGGGTTTCTGAATTACAGGCCCTTATGGCAGTGGAACCTTTCCTGATTTTTCATAAGGATAGGGTATCTTTGCACTAATCCTTCCTTTATGCCTAAAGTGGTTTCTAGTGTGGCCTTGAACCAATCTATTCATTTGCCTACTTTTTATGCAAACCCCCAAAATAAAGGGGAGAAGATTTTGCATACTTTGGATATTCACAGACAGTTACGTTATTATTTGAGCAGAACCAAGGGTTCAGGCAGTCTCAGCAGTTGTTTCTTTCTTTTGCTTTGGGTTCTCAGGAAACCTGTTTCAAAACAAACTATTTCTAAATGGATTGGGTTTTGTATTTCTTTCTGTTATTCCCATCATGGTAAGGAGGTTCCGGTTGGAATCAAACCTCATTCCACTAGAGCTACTGCCACTTCTACTGCCTTTCTAAGGGGGGTAGCTACAAAAGATATTTTGGAAGCAGCCACTTGGAGTTCAGTACATACTTTTTCCAAGCATTACCACCTTCCTCTTTATTCTAAGTCTAGGGCTGGATTTGCCTCTGCTATATTACAGGGCATTTTAGCAGCCCTTAATGCTTTATGATTTTTCCATCCTCCCTTTACCTCTGCTTTGGGATTCTACCCATAAGTAAGGACTGCAGCAATGTGAGATGAAGAACATAGTACAGTTTTGTACCTACCATAAATATAGATGTTCGAAGATCCACATTGCTGCAGTCCAATTTACCTCCCTCCTTCCCCTCTGTAGTTTGGCATGGTAATATGGGTTGGGTGATGGTTGTTGTTGGGCATGTTTTTGGGAGGTATCCTGTTTTTGGGCTGTGGCCTTTCTTTTTAGGGCCTTCTGACATCTGGGGCAAGAAAAGACTGAGGATATGACGTCGGTCATGCGCTTTTATACCCTGACGCTCTGATGTCAGTTCTGAGCGCCCATGACTGACGTCAGCCTAATACTCTGGTATTCGGGCCGACCGAGGACAGCGGACTACCCATAAGTAAGGACTGCAGCAATGTTGGATCTTCAAACATCTACATTTATGGTAGGTACAAAACTGTACTTTTTGTACCTACCATAAATGTAGATGTCCGAACAGGAATGCATCTGCAGTCAGGATTACCCACCCTCCTTCCCCTCTGTGGTATTCCTAGGGTATTTGCCCATCTAATAGCTAGCTGCGGGGGGGGATCTCTTATGGTGTATTTGTTTGTATATATGTACATACATGCTTATTTTTTGTGTTTGCCTTCTACTATTTGGAAACATTGGCATTTATCCAAAATTTAGCTATCCAAGAGGGCAACTGGCATCTGGGGCAAGAAACACTGAGGAAAATGGCGTCGGCTGATGCCTTTATACCCGAAGAACTGCAGCTATGACGTCGGGTGAAGTGCGACACCAGCCGAGGCCAGACCCAGACTTTGGAATCCGGCCAACCGAAGGGCTGCCTGACGACAGGACAACCCCATTTGTAAGGACTGCAGATGCATTCCTGTTCGGACATCTACAATTATAGTAGGTACAAAACTGTACTTTTTAGAGGATTGGTTGTCTTGTGCTGTTCCTTTCAGACAAGTTCCCTTTGGGAGAAAACCTTCCATTATTAAATTGTTTTATTGCACTTTCCTGTTTAGGATGGATAAGTTAGTAATTTGTTTTGATGAACTGTCATAACACTTAACTGTACTTTTAAATGGGAGGTCTGTTTTTTCCTTTCAGTTCAAAAGTTTCAAGTAATTGTCCACAAAAATGTTTTTCAAAAAAATAAGTGCTTTTTCTGCACTTTGTGAAAAAAGTGACAAAAAGACTTGGCTTTTGCTACTTGTTTTCCTTTGGAAAGAGGCACCATTTTTGGCTTGAATATGGAACAAAGGACTGGTCCCATGGTCTGTCCTTCCAGCCACAGCAAAAATAAAAAGTTAAGTAAACCACTCTTGCCACTACATCTGGCTAGCAAGTTGCTTTGGCCACAGATGGGTGACTCTCTTGGGGCCAAAGCTTGTTCTTCAGACCACTTTTACCCCTATTTCCCTGTGGTGTAGCACCTACAGCCACCATGGACGGAGGTTTGCCACATCCTAGGGAAGCTGTTGCCATTAACACTGTTTGCCCCATTTTTCCTGCCAAACTCAAAACTAAACTGGTTTCTACTCTTCGTATTTCCATACAGGAGTAGGTTGCTGTGTCTGGCTCAAGATTTAATTTAGGCTTAAGTGGTTTCTGGGAAACTAAAAGGGTGCCTCTCTTCCTGGAAGAGATTGAGGATTCCTGTATGGGCAAGTAAGATTGAGGACAGATGCAGGAATGTTCGTGTTACACTGCTGCAGTCATCACACTTGGGTTATCTGCCGTCAGGCGGTCCCGCAGTCGGCCCGAGTTCCAAAGTCTTGGTCCGGCATCAGTTGCTGTCACTTCTTCCCTGACGTCAGTGCGACAGGGGTATAAAAGAGGCAGCCGATGCCATTTTCTTCAGTCTTTCTTGCCGCACAGTGCCTGAAGCAGAAGCAGTTCGCAAGTGCCGGTCGGCCGACTCCTGAGATTTTCAAATCGAAATTCAGACCGAAGTCTTCAATAAAGCTAAGTACCCCATTGGGGAACCTTTTCTTGCCTCATTCTGATGTCAGAAAAAGTTAATTGCATTTCTTGTGGGAAGCAAATACCTCATAAGGATTTTCATTCTTGTTGTATCCCTTGCCTAGGCCTAGACCACGACATCACAGGTCGTCTGTTTTGTGCTAAGTTTAACAAATTAACTATTAAACGTCTGTTTGATTTCGCCCCACATTATTTTGGTAGAAAATTTAATTATACCATGCCGTCGGAACAACCGACCGGTATGCATAAAAAGCGCAAAGATAAGGACAGGCAGCCGAGACCCAAACCAGACACTGAGTCGCAGGTTCTCCGGTTTTCAGTGATGCGCCTACGCAGCCTTTGACCGCTGATTTAGAACCCCAGCCTGCATCCAACTCCCAAGCGGAGATTGCAGGGCCACCAGAGCCTTTATCTTTAGGCCCTTCCGACTCCATGGCTGATGGGGATTCCGGTGCAGTTGAAAGGCAGTCAGTTGCTAAAGGTGTCTTCAGACCGACTACACTTACTATTAAATCCTTTGCAAAACTGAAAACTCCATTAGAAGTAAGGAAGCCTGTACAGCAGTCGCCAGTGCAAGGCCCCATGCCTAAGAAACAGATGCTTAAGATGGCCGAAGACTTAATTACCCTAATCAGGGGTTTCCATCCCCCACCTGACAAAAGGCCTAGACAGGAAGAGGACTACGCTTCCTCGGACCAGGTTTTCATTTCCTCAGATTCTTCTGAGGAGCAGGAGTACTCCCCCCCCCCACCCCTATGAAGAGACTGCTGAAGAGTCTATTCCTTCAGCATCTCCCCCAGAAGACTTCTCTTTTGGGGAAACTTTACATACCATGAGGGAACATTTTCCACTGGGAAGGCCAGGATTACTCTGATTCTAAGAAAAGGCTCCGAGAGTTCCTCTTACTACCCCAGCACAGACCCCTTGCTATTCCACCTGTGTTGGACATTGTGGATGATGTTTATTCAGAATCTAGCCTTAACCCAGATTCATTACCTCCTGCACCAGCCAAACCAGACCGATACTACAGAGTCCCTGACTCACATAAATTCCTATATAAAAGCCCTGTTGCTGACCCAGAAACCATTTCCCAGGGTCCCAAAGGGGTTAAGGCCTCTATTGCTAAAAATCCTGTACAGTCTGAAAGGGATTCTAGAGCACTAGACAGATGGGGAAAGAAAGTATATACCTCAGCTACTCTAGCTATGTGGGCCTTAAATTGCCAGTTTCACATGCTGAAATATCAATATTTGATGTCTCAATTAAAACAAAAAATGAGCACACACACAGAGCAGACTGATTACAAGGAAATGCAAGATTTGTTGCATGCTGCAGAACAAGTGGGAAAACATACTTTGCAATATGGATTTGATTCATTGGAAGCTTCTTGCAGAGCAGCTGTAACAGGGTCTGTCATTCGTAGGCATGCTTGGTTAAAAGAACAAACTTTACCTGATTATGTTAAAGCAAAGTTATTGGATGCACCCTTACAGCAGGATGTTTTATTTGGTGTGAAAGCAAGAGTTTTTAAAGAAAATGGAGGATAAGGCAAAATCTATGCAGACGGTTAAGGATTTTTTTTTACAGGTCCAACCCCCTCGTTTCAGCAGAAATTGGCCAACCAAAAACCGGTCCTTTCCAACTTCTGACAGACCTCAGAGGGGCAAATACAGACGCCCAAGGGGCAGAGGTCAGCCGCAAGGCTCTTACAAGCCACGACAATGGGGTGCCACAACCCAGAAAGGAGGAGAAGACAGGTCTCAAACTATCAGAAGACAATCACAATGATTTACCCCTCAGACTGCCAAGCAAATCACTCTTGGCAGCTCCCTTGGGAGGAAAACTTGCACTTTTTGCAGACAATCGGCACATCATCACAAAAGACAAATGGATCTTAAATATTGAACTCAAGGATACAGGTTCCACTTTCACACTTTACCAAGGATAAAAGGAATGCCAAACCTGCCATCAAATCAACGGGCAGAGGCTCAGACAAATTACAGCACTCACGGACATGAGAGCCATTCAACAGGTTCCTACACAGGAGCAAGGACAAGGATTTTACTCTACTCTTTCTGGTTCCCGGAAAGGACAAAGCCTGGAGACCCATTCTGGACCTTTCAATTCTAAACACATACCTGGAAGTACCCAAATCCAAGATGCTCACACTACAGCAACTTCTTCCCATGCTGGGTAAGAAGGCTTGGCTAGTAACGTTGGACCTCAAGGGGGCATACCTGCATGTCCCTATCAGACAAAATTGCAGAAGATACCTCCGATTTATAGCAGGTACAACTTATTACCAATTCTCTGCACTGCCCTTTGGCTTATCTACTGCGTCCAGGGTCTTTACAAAATGCCTGGCACCAGTAATTGCATCTTGCAGACAGAGGAATCCAAATATATCCATACCTGGACGACTGCCTTATTCAAGCAGACAGCAAGGACATTCTTTTAAAACATCTGGCGTTTGTAAAAACCTAAGTTGCCTAGGGTATACAGTAAACGAAAAGAAGTAAAAATTAGTGCCCTCACAAGACATAATATTCCTGGGTGCCAGCTTAAATACAACGGCCCAAATGGCTCATCTCACACCAGACAAGCAAGGACAACTGACTCAATACTTCAAAATGATGGCAACGAAGACCCAACTCTCCAAGAAAAATTCTGCAGGCCTTGGGATTCATGGCATCTTGCATACTACTACTACCATATGCCAGACTGCATATGAGGAAATTACATTGGTACCTGAAAAGTGTATGGACTCGCCACAGCTTGGAAACAATAATACCACTAATTCCCTGCCTTCAACAGGAGTTTCTATGGTGGGCACAGGCATGTCACCTCAACAAGGGTCAGCCTTTCACCTTGGCCACAGCCAGGCAAACAATGACAGCAGATGCATCGGATTACGCCTGGGGAGCACACATAGCAGCACAGTGTATTCAGGGCAAATGGTCTGCAGATCAAATGCATCTCCACATCAACCAAAAGATATGCTAGCTGTACAAAATGCCCTAACATCTTTCAAGGACCTCCTACATCCAGGACAACTTCTAATAAAGACGGACAACACCACAGTGATGTGCTACATAAACAATACAAGGGGGTACACATTCCTACCCCCTATGCAGGCAAGCACTGACCTTGTGGAACACAGCACTGACCTACCAAGTTCAACTAAAAGCACAATTCCTGCCAGGAAAGAAAAATACATTTGCAGACAAACTAAGCAGAAATATCATGGATCCTCACGAGTGGAAACTAGACCCACAAGTATTCACAATGATAACTCAAAAATGGGGGAGCCCAGACATAGATCTGTTTGCCTCCCCCCAAAACTACCAACTGCGAAAGTTTTGCACAAGGACATACCACACTCTAGCTTGGAAAGTGGACGCCCTCTTATTCAGTTGGAAAACACGAACAGTGTATTCCTTTCCACCACTGCCTCTTCTGGAAAAGGTGCTGCTAAAAGCCAGATTAGAGAGGCCACAAATGATACTCATTGCTCCAGACTGGCCACACCAACACTGGTATCCAATATTAAGGAACATAGCTCAAGGCCCACCATGAATTTTACCTCAAATTCCTCACCTGCTGACTCTGCAAAACAATCAGATTCTACACAGCCAGCTCAAGACTTTAAATCTGGCTGCATGGCAGATTATCTAAACCAGTCAACACTTCTCTCTACAGCTGTTATGGATGTCATTCTGGAGGCCAGGAGACCCAGCACCAGGAAAACCTACTCAGACAAATGGAAAAGATTCTGCGCCTGGAACCATGCTAAAGGCCAAAATCCTCTTGTCCCAAATATTCCTCAGATTCTGCAATATTTAACTGAGATGTTGCACAAAGGCCTTTCCTTTTAATCTATAAAGATCCACGCTTCAGCTATTTCAGCTCATTACAACACGGATCCTCCTATTTTTTCACATCCATTATTAAGACAGTACCTCAGAGGGGCTAAGAATATAAGACCGCCCCGAAGAGCACGAACAACAACTTGGGACCTCAATTTTGTTTTGGAAAAACTTACACTACCGCCCTTCGAGCCAGCTCTTTCAGCTGATTTACAATTTTTATCATGGGAAACTGCCCTGCTGCTAGCAATAACTTCAGCGCGAAGTCTCAGCTACAGGCCCTAATGGCAGTGGAGCCTTTCATCATTTTTCATCAAGACAGTCTCTTTACGAACTAACCCTTCCTTTATGCCAAAAGTAGTATCCAGTGTGGCTCTAAACCAAACCATTCATTTACCCACCTTTTATCCATACCCCCAGAATAAAGGGGAAAGGCTCCTACACTCTAGACATTCACAGGCAATTACGTTTCTACTTGGATAAAACAAAGGTTTTCAGAAAATCTGATCAGCTCTTTGTCTCCTATGCTGCAAGATCTCAAGGAAAGCCTATATCAAAACAGACCATTTCAAAATGGATAGGACATTGCATCCGTTTCTGCTACACACACCATGGGAAAACCTGTACCTGGTAACATTAGGCCTCATTCCACCAGGGCTACAGCAACATCAGCAGCCTTCCTTAGAGGGGTACCAACCAAGGATATTTTGGAAGCTGCAACTTGGAGTTCAGTGCACACCTTCAAGCACTACCACTTACCTCTATACTCAAAAACCAGAGCTGGCTTTGCCACTGCAGTTTTGCAGGGCCTACTAGCTTCTCCAAACCCTGTTTAGTACCAACTGCCCAGCCTTAGCTTTGGGATTCAACCCAAGTGTGATGACTGCCGCAGTGTAACACTATGAACATAGTACAGTTTTGTACCTACCATAAATGTCGATATTAGTGTTCACACTGCTGCAGTCCAGGTTACCCTCCCACCTTCCCCTCTTTTACCTGGGTTTTATCTATAGCTCCCTGTATAATCTCTAAGATGTATTTCTATATGGTGTATTTGCTTACAGCTGTAGCTATTGTTTTCTACTTATGTAATTTACTTAGGATTATGTATTGCCTTCCTATTTGGGGGCACCTGACATCTGGGGCAAGAAAAACTGAAGAAAATGGCGTAGGCTGCCTCTTTTATACCCCTGTCGCACTGACTTCAGGGAAGAAGCGACAGCAACCGATGCCGGACCGAGACTTTGTAACTCAGGCAGACTGCGGGACCGCCAGATGGCAGATAACCCAAGTGTGATGACTGCAGCAGTGTGAACACTCTAACATCTACATTTATGGTAGGTACAAAACTGTGCTTTTTCTCTGCACTTTTCTGATTCACACTCCGAGAACTTTTTCTCCATGTGGAGTTTTCTTTAGACACTTTCCGGATTGCCTGTGATTTCAGTGGGAGAGCAATGAGTTTTCCCAGTCCATTAGAAAATGCTGGAAATACCTTCTGTAATAAGTCATTGAACATTCAGCCCCCCATCCAGTTCTGTCATCTTTGGAGGATGTTTGTCACAGTCTGTAATTTTCCTGAGTGTCATCCTACTGCCCCCAAAAAGGCAGAATGGAAAAAAGTTCTTCAATCTCAAGTTTTTATATGCTCTTCCAAAACCTGACCCAGCAGTAATAGCTTCAGTTCTGATCATGTTCATTCGTTCCTCAGCCAGTGTGTTTAGATCTTGACCCTCTGATCAGACTGCCACTTTCTAAAGATACTAGGATCTGAATTTTGAGCTCCTGCCTTACCCCTAATGCCCTTGACCACCACAACACCTCAGATTACATTTGCCTCTCCAAGACTTGTCGGGATTGCAACTTCTTGAGCCCCATTGCAGTTGACTGATTTTATGCTCTTAAATCAGAATATTTTTCTCCCTTTCTTCTCCATTTAACTTTGCTTGTGCACGTGTGAGTATTTACCTTCCTTACCTATATTCTATATAACTTGTGGTAATTTAGTTTCTGAAATCTTGAGATGTTCGTGTTACACTGCTGCAGTCATTACACTTGGGTTATCCTGCCGTCAGGCGGTTCCCCAGTCTGCCTGAATTCCAAAGTCTTGGTCTGGTGTCTGTTGCTGTCGCCTCCTCCCTGACGTCAGTGTGACAGGGGTATATAACATGTAGCCGACACCATTTTCTTTAGTCTTTCGTGTCGCGCGGTGCCCGAAGCAGGAGCAGTTCACAAGTGCCAGTCGGCCGACTCCTGAGATTTTCATTCCGAATCCAGTACCGAAGTCTTCTACAAAGCTAATTACCCCTTTGGGGAAACTTTTTCTTGCCTCAGACCGATGTCAGTAAAAGTTAATAACTGTATTTCATGTGGGAAGCAAATACCTCAAGGATTTCCACTCCTATTGTATTCCATGCCTAGGCCCAAAGCACAACATCACTGGTTGTCGGTTTTGTGCTAGGTTTAACAAGCGTACTATTAAACGTCTGATTGATTTTGCCCGACATTATTTTTGGCAGAAAATTCAATTACACCATGCCGTCAACTCTCTACGACAGGATTACATAAAAAGCGCAAAGACAAGGACAGGCATCCGAGGCCCAAAACTGACTAGGCCTCTTCTAGGCCTGTCGCCGGTTCTCCAGTGTTCAGCGAGGCGCCTACGCAGCCCCTGACCAGTTCCACAGAACCACAGGCTGCATCAGACTACCACGCAGAGCTTGCTGGGCCTTCAGATGCTACATGTTTTCAGTCTACCGAAATTAACCCATCTGAGGGTACCGAAGTAGCTGAGCAATCCACAGCCTGAGGGTGTCTTCAGACCTACCTAGTTAACTATTAAACCCTCTAAGTCTAAGGCCCCCTTAAAAACAAAGAAAAAGGTTCAGCATTCTCCAGCACAGGCTTCCATGCCTAAGAAACAAATGCTCAAAATGGCCGAAGACCTAATCACCCTGATCAGGGGGTCCCATCCCCCTCCTGATAAAAGGCCCAGGCAGGAGGCAGACTATGAATCTTCTGACTAGGTGTCCATTTCTTCTGATTCATCCTCAGACCTAGGATATCCCTTACCCCCTTATGAGGATTCTGATGCTGAGGAATCAATTCCATCAGCCTTTCCGCCTGAGGACTACTCCTTTGGGGAGACATTACATACCATGAGGGAGCACTTCCATTGGGAAGGCCAGGATTACTCAGAATCCAAGAAAAGGCTGAGACTTCCTTTTATTGCCTCAACACAGATCCCTTGCTATTCCGCCAGTGTTGGATATTGTGGATGATGTCTACACTGTATTCATCTTAAACCCTGACTCCTTACCTGCAGCCCCTGTTAAACCCGATAGATATTAGAGTTCCTGACTCTCAAAAATTTCTGTATAAAAGCCCTGTTGCTGACCCTGAAATTATTTCTCAGGGACCCAAAGGGATTAAAGCCTCCGCAAAAAACCCAGTTCCCTCTGACAGAGATTCCAGAGCATTAGACAGATGGGGAAAGAGAGTATATACGTCTGCAACCTTAGCAATGAGAGCCTCAATTTGCCAGTTTCACATGCTAAAATATCAGCAATTTTTGATGTCTCGGTTAAAACAAAAAATGCTTCCAGATTCAGATCCTCCTAATTTTAAAGAAATGCAGGATGCATGCAGCTGAACAAGTGGGAAAGCGTACTTTGCAATGTGGCTTTGATTCTTTAGAGGCCTCCTGTAGAGCAGCAGTTACAGGCTCTGTCATTAGAAGGCATGCTTGGTTAAAAGAACATTACCAGATCATGTTAAGGCAAAATTATTGGATGCACCATTGCAGCAGGATGTGTTATTTGGAGTTAAGGCAGACGAGGTATTAAAGAAAATGGAGGATAAGGCAAAAATCTATGTAAACAGTAAAGGATTTTTTACAAGTTCAGCCACCAAGATTTAGCAGAAATTGGCCAACAAAGAATTGGTCCTTTCCGGCTACAGACCTCAGAGGCAGATACAGATGTCAGAGGTGTAGAGGTCAACCACGAGGTCCTTACAGGCCTCTACAATGGGGTGCCAGAAAGAAGGGGAAGACAGGCCCCAACCATATAAAAAGTAGCCTCAATGACTTCCCTTTACAGCTGCCAGACAACTCTCTTGGCAGCCCCCTTGGGAGGAAAGCTAGCACTTTTCTATCACTTTTCTATCACAATTGGCATTGGATCACCAAAGACAAATGGGTTCTCAACATTGTATCTCAAGGTTACAGGTTCCACTTTCACACTCTGCCAAGGTTAAAAGGAATGCCAAATCTGCCACCAAATCAATGGGCAGAGGCTCAAAAACAAATTACAGCACTCATGGAAATGAGAGCTATTCAAGAGGTACCACCACCAGAACAAGGACAAGGATTTATTCAAGACTCTTTCTGGTTCCCAGAAAGGACAAAGCCTGGAGGCCCATTCTGGATCTTTCTTCTCTAAACACATACCTGGATGTTCCGAAATTCAGAATGTTAACACTACAGCAGCAGCTTCCATGCTGGGCAAGAAAGCTTGGCTCGTGACTTCGGGACATATGAAGGTCCCTATCAGACAAAGCTGCAGAAGATACCTCAGATTCATAGCAGGTTCAATGCACTATCAATTCTCTGCACTGCCCTTTGGCTTATCTACTGCGCCCAGGGTCTTTACAAAGTGCCTGGCACCAGTAATTGCATTTTGCAGACAGAAAGGAATTCAAATTTATCCGTACCTGGACGACTGCCTGATTCAAGCAGAGAGCAAGGACAATCTTCTAGAGCATCTGGCGTTTGTAAAACTGTTAAGTTGCCTGGGGTACACAGTAAACAAAAAGAAATCAAAATTAGTGCCCTCACAAGAGATAATATCCCTGGGTGCCAGCTTGAACACAACGGCCCAGATGGATGATCTCACGCCAGACAAGCAAGGACAACTGACTCAATACTTTCAATTAATGGCAACAAAAACCCAACTCCCTGCAAGAAAAATTCTGCTGACCTTGGGTTACATGGCATCCTGCATACTACTAATTCCATATGCCAGACTGCATATGAGGAAACTACAATGGTACCTAAAGAATGTATGGTCTCAGCACTGTCTGTTTGTAAACGGTTATATCACGAATTCCTTGCCTTCAACAGGAGTTTCGATGGTGGGCTCAAACTTGTCACCTGAACAAGGGACAGCCTTTTACTCAACCCACAGCCAGGCAAACACTGACTACAGATGCATCGGATTACGCCTGGGGAGCACACATGGCAGGAAAATGTATTCAGGGCGCGTGGCCCGCAGATCAAAGGCATCTTCACATCAATCAAAAAGATGCTAGCTGTACAAAATGCATTTATAGCTTTCAAGGACATGCTGCATCCAGGGCAACTATTACTAAAAACAGAACACCACAGTAATGTGGTACATAAACAAGCAAGGGGGCACTCACTCCTACCCCCTCTGCAGACAAGCCATGACCTTGTGGAACACAGCTCCAAACTATCAAGTTCATCTTCAAGCACAATTCCTGCCAGGAGAGAACAACACACTGGCAGATGACTTGAGCAGAAACGCATGGATCCCCACGAATGGGAATTGAATCCACAAATATTCAGAATGATGACACAAAAATGGTGGAGCCCGGACACAGATCTGTTTGCATCCGCAATGAACTGCCAGCTACAGAAATTCTGCACAAGGAGTTACCATCCACAAGCATTTAAAGTGGATGCCCTCTTTCAGCTGGAAAAACCTGCAAGTATATGCTTTCCCTCCACTACCTCTCCTTCCAAAGGTTCTCATAAAAGCCTGACAAGATGAGCCAAAGATTATCCTGATTGCTCCAGACTGGCCACGCCAGCACTGGTACCCAATCTTAAGGAATTAAGCACAAGAACCACCCTGGATATTGCCTCAAATCCCACACCTGCTGACTCAGCACAACAATCATATACTTCAGTCAGCTACAGACTTTAAACCTAGCTGCATGGAAAATTCCTTAGTCAAGCAACTGATGCGCCTTTCCAAAGCAGTTATGAAAGAAGGCCTAGTACCAGGAAAGCCTATTCATCTAAATGGAAGAGATTCTGTTCCTGGAACCAGGCTCGCAGCCTTGACCCTCTTGTCCCAAACATTCCTCAGATTCTATAATATTTAACTGAGATGCTGGACAAAGGTGTCTCTTTCATCCAAGATCCACGCCTCTGCCATCTCTGCTCACTACAACACGGATCCTCCAATTTTCTCGAATCCGTTGCTAAAACAGTACTTCAGAGGGGCTAAAAACGTAAGACCGCGCCGTAGAGCACCTACTCCAACTTAGGACCTCAACTTTGTTTTTGAAATATTAACTTTACCTCCCTTTGAGCCAGCTAACACAGCAGAATTAAAATATATTTCTTGGAAGACTGCTCTGCTCCTCGCAATAACATCAGCTCGAAGAGTTTCAGAATTACAGACACTAATGGCAGTGGAACCTTTCCTCATTTTCCACCAGGAGAGGGTGTCCTTGAGAACTAATCCTACATTTATGCCAAAGGTGGTTTCAAGTGTGGCTCTAAACCAAACTATTCACTTGCCAACGTTTTATCCAAAACCACAGAATAAAGGGGAGAGACTACTGCATTCTTTGGACATTCACAGGCAGATGTCCTTCATGGATGCATCTGCAGTCATAACTGGGTTGTCCTGTCGTCAGGCAGCCCTTCAGTCGGCCGGATTCCAAAGTCCGGGTCCGGCTTCGGCTGATGTCGCACTTCACCCGACGTCATCTCTGTTGGTCTTCGGGTATAAAAGCATCAGCCGACGCCATTTTCCTCAGTCTTTCTTGCCGCGTGGCGCCCGAAGCAGAAGCTGTTCGCAAGTGCCGGTCGGTCGGATCCAGAGATTACTTCTACCGAATACTACTTCGAAGACTTCTAAAGCTAAGTACCCCGTTGGGGACTCTTTCTTGCCTCAGCCGATGTCAGAAAAAGTTAATAATTGTTTAACCTGTGGGAAACAAATACCTCATAAAGATTTCCACTCTTATTGTCTGCCTTGTTTAGGCCCAGCCCACGTAGCAGCCTGTTCGGCCTGTGCTTCTTTCAACCGACGACGCTTAGGCGTCGGTCGGAGTTTGCAGAACAGTTTTCGGTTCTGATTTTGCGTACATTATGCCGTCGGATCCTCAGACTACCCAATCTGCCAAAAACGCAAAGAAGACCGACACTCGCGGTCCGTGGTTTCGGCGAAACCATGGTTAAGCAAACTGAGTGTCTCTGTTTCGGCCGAAACCGAGAAAACTGATCAAAGTACAGCTGAACCTATCTCTGCAACTGAGGCCCCTGCTACCACTCTTGAATCGGCCTCAGAAATTTTATCCACTACGGTGGTTGCCACTGACTTATCAGACACCATTCCCTTGGATGTCTCTACCCCAGCACGTGGTGCTGCTAGGCCTCCAGCAGCCATGTCCATTAAGGCCTTCGCCAGGGCTAAAGCAGCCAGGACTACTAAGACAGTGCCTGTTAAACCCCCCACAACCAGGCCATCTTCAAGTTCTCAAATGCTTACTTTGGCAGAAGATTTAATTTCATTAATTAGAGGATCTCAATCTCACCCAGACAGGGCCTCTCAGCCCCCAGAGAAGAGACCTAGGGCAGAGCCCCCTGAGCCAGTGTCCTCTGATTCTGCTGACGAATCAGACATAACTGACCAGCCAGAGGCTCCTTTCTCCAATTTTGAAGATTCTGATGCTGAAGAATCCATTCCAGCTGCTTCCCCACCAGAAGAATTCTCCTTTGGGGAAACCTTACATGCCATGCGAGAGCAGATGTTCTTCATTCCACATTGCTGCAGTCCTAACTATTGGGGTAGTCCGCTGTCCAGTCGGCCCGAATACCAGAGTATATGGCTGACGTCGGTCAGGGCGCATTAGACTGACGTCAGTACGTCAGGGTACTAATGCGCATGACCGACGTCATATCCTCAGTCTTTTTTGCCGCATGGTCCGATGCAGAAGCAATTTTGCGAGTGCAGGTTGGCGTTCTGAAAATTTCTGAAGTCAGAGTTTCAGACCGAATCAAAGTTGGCTAAGTACCCCGTTGGGGAATATTTTGGTTTTTTCTTGCCTCAGTATTTAACCGGATGTCAGAAAAAGTGAATAACTGTATTTCTTGTGGGAAACAGATACCTCATAGGGATTACCATACTTTGTGTATACCTTGTTTAGGGCCTGAGCACGACGTTGTTGGATGCCGCTCTTGTGCTAGATTTAACAAACGCACTATTAAGAGAAGGTTAGACTGTGCCAGGTTAGTTTTGGGAAACGTTGTAATTATAAAATGCCGTCGGATGCTCCGGCGCCTGCCGACCAAAAGCGCAAGGACAAAGCAGCAAGGCCTAGAGTGGAAGAACCGACATTCCCTGACCGGTTCTTTAGAAGGCTCAGTGGAGCCGGAGGTTCTGCCAGGTGTTTCTTTGGAGTCTCAGGAGAGACTTTATTGTTACAGGATGTATCCTCTCAGGAAGTAGGCCAGGCTGAGGGGCTTCTCAGGTGGCTGTTCTTCCCTCTCTTCCTAAGGTGGTTAGAGCCCTCCTTCTGTTTCCAAGGCTTCTTTGAGAGGCAGGCCAAGTTTAGCTTCAGTGGGGGTTTCTCCTAGTGCTTCAGGGTCTTTGCCTAAGAAACATATGCTTAAAATGGCAGAGGATTTGATTACTATGATTAGAGGTTCTATGCCCCTCCTGATAAGAGGCCTAGGGTGGAACCTGAGTTTGAGAGTTTTGAGCACTGTTCGAGGCTTCTGAGTCTTGCTGAAGACTTGCAGGAGTATCCTCCTTATTCTGATTCTGATGTGGATGATTCTACTCCTTCAGCTTCTCCTCCTGAGGATTTTTCATTTTCAGAGACTCTGCATTCCATGAGGGAGCATTTTAAATGGGAAGGTCAAGATTTCTCTGACTCCAGGAAGAGGCTTAGGGAATTCTTGTTTTACCCCAGCATAGGCCTTTAGCTATACCTCCTGTTCTGAATGTGGTGGAAGATGTTTTGCAGAGGCTTCCCTGAATCCTGATTCTTTGCCTCCTGCCCCAGTTAAACCGGATAGGTACTATAGGGTGCCTGAAGCTCATAAGTATCTTTTAAGAGTCCTAGGGCAGACCGGAAACTGTCTCTCAGGGGCCTAAAGGTGTGAAGGCCTCTGTTGTTAAAAATCCTGTTCCTCCTGATAAAGAGGCTAGGGCTTTGGATAGATGGGGAAAGAAAGTGTATACTTCTTCCACTTTAGCCATGAGGGCTTGAATTGTCAGTTTCACATGTTAAAATATCAGAATTACCTCCTTTCACAATTGAAATCTAAGGTGGATGCTCTGGCAGAAGGTATTGAGTGTAAAGAGTTGCAGGATTTGGTTCATGTGTCTGAACAGGTGGGTAAACATTCCTTGCAGTGTGGTTTTGATGCTGTGCAGGCCTCCTCGAGGGTGGCTGCCACTGGTTCTGTTCTTCGTAGGCATGCCTGGTTGAGAGATCAGAATTTAGCTGAGCATGTTAAAACAAGGATTTTGGATGCTCCTTTGCAGTCTGATGTGTTGTTTGGTTCACCTGTGGAAGCAGTTTTAAAGAAAATGGAGGATAAGGCTGTCTATGCAAACTGTTAAGGATTTTTTGCAGGTGCAGCCTCCGAAGTTTAGTAGAAATTGGCCTACTAAGGGATGGACTTATCCTGCTTATGATTCCCAGTCTAGGGGTAGGTCTAGACGTGGTAGGGGCAGAGCTCAAGGTTCTTTTAGGCCTAGGACAGGGAGTTCCCTGCTCAGACTTCTGGTGAGGGCAGGGGTCAGTCCTTTCGTAAGCAGACCCAATGACCTGCCTTTTCAGCTGCCAGTACATTCTCGCCTGGCAGCACCTTTGGGAGGAAGGCTGTCTCTTTTCAAAGAAAATTGGGATTTAATTACCCAAGACAGATGGGTTCTGGATATCATTCACCACGGTTACAGGTTTTATTTCCATACCTTGCCTCCTTTCAAAGGCATGCCAGACATTCCTCCTCTACAAAGAAAAGGGGCTCACAAGCAAATTTCTCTGTTGCTCCAAATAGGGGCCATTCAGCCAGTTCCTGTGCCAGAAAGGGGCCTAGGATTTTATTCTCGCCTGTTCCTAGTACCAAGAAGGGGAACACGTGGAGACCAATTTTGGATTTATCTATCCTCAACACTTATCTGGACATTCCCAAGTTCAAAATGTTGACGTTACAACAGCTTTTACCTCTGCTGGGCAAAGATCACTGGATGGTAACTTTAGATCTCAAGGAAGCTTACCTTCATGTGCCTATAAGACTAAGTTGCAGGAAGTATCTGCTTTCGAGCTGGAAATTCTCATTATCAGTTCTCTGCATTGCCCTTTGGCTTATCCACTGCGCCCAGAGTATTCACAAAGGTTCTGGCTCCAGTGATAGCTTACTTCAGGCTAAAAGGAATTCAAATCTATCCTTACTTGGACGACTGCCTGATTCTAGCTCAAGAAAAGGAAGACCTTCTACAGCATTTGGATTATGTCATAGCAGTGCTAAGATGCCTAGGGTATTCTGTGAACGAAATAAAGTCCAGTCTAGTACCCTCTCAAGACATGTGCTTTCTGGGTGTGAGACTGAATACAGCAGCCCAGATGGCCTTTTAACCCCGGACAAACAAAAGAATCTTTCCAGTTACTTCCATCAACTATCTCTTCAGTCCGGGCTGACTGCAAGGACAGTCCTTCAAGCCTTAGGGTTCATGGCATCTTGTATTCTGGTGCTTCCCAATGCCAAACTGCATATGAGGAAGCTGCAATGGTATCTCAAAAATATATGGACACAGCACTGCCAGGATTTGGACACTGTCATTCAAATAATACCTTGCATTCAAAAGGAATTTTTGTGGTGGGCTCAGGAATGTCACCTAAACAAGGGACTCTCTGTGACCCGGCCAGAGGCGAGTCAGATTCTAACGACAGATGCCTCAGACATTGCTTGGGGAGCTCATCTAAATGGAAAGTGGATACAAGACAAGTGGCCTGCCAGACTACAGCATCTACATATCAACATGAAAGAGATGTTAGCAGTCCAGTTTGCATTAATGGCTTTCAAGGAGTTACTTCTTCCAGGGCAGGTGTTGATTCTAACAGACAACACAACTGTCATGTGGTACATCAACAAACAAGGGGAACACATTCTTACCCATTGTGCAGGCAAGCAATGATTTTATGGGAGACTGCGCCAGCTTGCAGCTAACTCTTCAGGCAAGGTTTCTGCCGGAGCACAGAACTCCTTAGCAGATGTGTTAAGCAGACAAATCATGGATCCCCACAGTGGAAACTGGATCTTCATGTATTTCAAAAATTGACAGTGTCATGGGGAACTCCAGACATAGATCTGTTCGCTTCTCCACTAAACCACCAGCTGCCAAAGTTTTGCACAAAGAGGTTTCATCACACAGCTTGGAAAGTGGATGCTCTTTCTTTCAGTTGGAAAAATCTTCATGTGTATGCTTTTCCACCTCTGCCTCTTCTCCCAAAGGTACTTCTAAAGGTCAGACAAGACAAGCCAAGGATGATTTTAATAGCTCCAGATTGGCCTCGGCAGCACTGGTACCCGTTACTGAGGAGTCTGGTAAGGAAGCCTCCATGGCCTTTACCCTTGATTCCACACCTGTTGTCTCAGAGGGACGGTCACCTGCTCAATGTCAAGCTTCACTCTCTTCATCTAACAGCCTGGCATATTCTGTTTTGAAAGACAGCAGGTCTCAACTTCCTCAAGTATTAAATGTGATTATGGAAGCCAGAAGACCTAGTACAAGGAAAGTGTACGCAGAAAAATGGAAGAGATTTTTATTTTGGAGTGCAGCAAACAATTTGGAGATTTCTGAGCCTAATTTGAGTGTGGCTCTTCAATATCTTACTGAGTTATTGGACAAAGGTTTGTCTTTCTCTTCCATTAAGATTCATGCTGCAGCAATTTCAGCTCACTATGATTGTGACCCACCATTGTTTTCGCATCCTTTGTTCAAGCAATTTCTTAGAGGGGCAAAGAATATAAGACCCCCACGTAGAGCTCCTACTCCTGCTTGGGATCTCAATTTTGTGTTGGAGAAACTTACTCTACAACCTTTTGAGCCTGCAGCCACTGCTGAATTGAAATACTTGTCATGGAAGACTGCTTTTTTGTTGGCCATTACTTCTGCAAGAAGGGTTTCTGAGTTGCAGGCCCTTATGGCGGTAGAGCCTTTTTTGATTTTTCATAAGGATAGGGTATCTTTACGTACTAATCCTTCCTTTATGCCTAAGGTGGTTTCTAGTGTGGCTTTAAACCAAACTATTCATTTGCCTACTTTTTATGCAGATCCTCAAAATAAAGGGGAAAAGATTTTGCACACTTTAGATGTACACAGGCAGTTGCGTTATTATTTGAGCAGGACTAAGGATTTTAGGCAGTCTCAGCAGTTGTTTTCTTTTGCTTTGGGTTCGCAGGGCAAGTCTGTGTCAAAACAAACTATTTCTAGGTGGATTGGGTTTTGCATTGCATTTTGTTATTCCCATCATGGCAAGGAGATTCCAGCTGGGATTAGGCCTCATTCCACTAGGGCTACTGCCACTTCAACAGCATTTCTAAGGGGGGTGGCAACTAAGGATATTTTGGAGGCAGCTACTTGGAGTTCAGTGCATACTTTCTCTAAGCATTATCACCTTCCTCTCTACTCTAAGTCTAGGGCTGGTTTTGCCACAGCTATTTTGCAAGGCATGTTGTCAGTTCCTGCTTCCTTATGATTTGCCAGCCTCCCTTACCTCTGCTTTGGGATTCTACCCAATAGTTAGGACTGCAGCAATGTGGAATGAAGAACATAGTACAGTTTTGTACCTACCATAAATGTAGATGTTCGAGGATCCACATTGCTGCAGTCCAATTTACCCTCCCTCCTTCCCCTCTGTGTTTAGGGGTGGTTGTGTAGGTGAGGTTGTATTCTGATTCTTTTGTATATATTGTACATATTTTTGGTGCAGGTATGTTTGGAGTTTTTGGTTTTGGCCTTATCTTTTCAGGGTCTTCTGACATCTGGGGCAAGAAAAGACTGAGGATATGACGTCGGTCATGCGCATTAGTACCCTGACGTACTGACGTCAGTCTAATGCGCCCTGACCGACGTCAGCCATATACTTTGGTATTCGGGCCGACTGGACAGCGGACTACCCCAATAGTTAGGACTGCAGCAATGTGGATCCTCGAACATCTACATTTATGGTAGGTACAAAACTGTACTTTCCAATGGCAGCAACAGGATTTTTCAGACTCCAGAAAAAACTTGGGACCTTTCTGCACCTCCCACAGCACAGGCCCTTAGCTATACCTCCTGTTCTCTCTGTGGTGGATGATGCTTTCAATGATGTCTGCTCCGCTCCAGATTCTTTACCCCCAGCCCCTGCCAAACCAGACAGATTTTACAGGGTGCCAGATACTAATCACCACCTTTACAAGGCCCCACTTGCAGACCCCGAAACTATATCCCAGGGTCCCAAGGCAGTAGCCGCGACCATAGCTAAAAACCCTATTCCTTCTGAAAGGGAAGCAAGGTCATTAGACAGATGGGGTAAAAAGGTCTACACTTCAGCTACTCTCTCAGCTAGAGCTTTAAACTGTCAGTTTCACATGATACAATACCAAGAGTTTATGCTCGATCAGTTAACTAAAAAACTAACCACTGATGAATCTCTTGATAAGAAATATGTATTAGAAATGGTAAATAACATACAACAGGTTAGCAACCATTCCTTAAAATGTGGCTATGATGCACTGGAGGCTTCATTTAGATCAGCCATGACTGGCTCAGTGATAAGAAGGCATGCATGGCTAAAGGAGCAAGCTTTACCGGATCATGTTAAAGCTAAGTTGCTAGATGCTCCTATGGATAAGACAAGTTTGTTTGGTACACCTGCCCAGCAGGTTATGAATAAAGTGGAAGAAAAGGCAAAATCTGTTCAAACGGTTAAAGATTTCTTGCAGGTTCAACCCCCAAGGTTTAGCAGGAACTGGCCTGCCAAAAATTGGTCCTTTCCTGACTCCACAAAATTTCAAAGGGGCAGGAATAGACGTTCCAGAGGCAGAAACCAATCCAGAGGAGGTGCCTACAGAGGACGACAGTGGCAAGGTAACAACAGAGGCACAGACACAACCACTGCCACTACATCAGCACAACCACAGTGACTTAACCCTAAATCCGCCTACCAGGGAACAAATAGCAGCTCCTCTAGGCGGAAAGTTAACCTTATTTTCAAAGAACTGGCACTACATAACAAAAGACAAGTGGATTTTACAAACCATAGATCAAGGTTACGGTTTCACTTCCACACTTTACCAGTCAAAGAGGAATGCCAAATCTACCTCCAAATCAAAAACAGAGGCACTACAACAGATAATGGAGTTAGCAAACATGAGAGCTGTGGAAAGAGTGCCAACAGCAGAGCAAGGAAAGGGTTCTACTCCAGACTATTCCTAGTTCCAAGAAAGGAAAAAGTTGGAGACCAATTCTCGACCTGTCCACCTTAAATACATACATCATTGTCCCAAAATTCAAAATGCTGACCCTACAGCAACTTCTTCCCATGCTGGGCAAGGAGTCTTGGCTGGTAACTCTAGATCTCAAGGAGGCATACCTGCACGTCCCCATTCGACCAATCTGCAGAAGATACCTCAGATTTCTTGCAGGATCAGAGCACTATCAATTCTCAGCATTGCCCTTTGGCTTATCTACTGCCCAGAGTATTCACAAAATGCCTGGCATCAGTAATCGCCCATTGCAGACTACAGGGAATTCAAATTTACCCATACCTGGACAACTGTCTGCTACCAGGGGCTAACAGAAGCAAGCTGACAACAGATTTACAAAGGGTCATTTACTTGCTACAAGCACTGGGATACACAGTCAATTTACAAAAGTCAAGGCTGATACCATCCCAAACAAGGACATTCTTGGGCGCGGAATTGGACACAGTAAACCAAATGGCATTCCTGACTACAGAAAAACAAAAAGAACTCCCGCTTTACTTCTTGGCACTAACAAAACTGAACAAGTTAACAGCAAGAAAAGTACTGCAGGCCTTGGGCTTCATGGCATCATGCATAATCTTGGTCCCATTTGCCAGACTACATATGAGAAAACTACAGTGGTACCTAAAGAATTTATGGTCCCAACACAGACACAGCCTAGAAACAGAAATCCCACTAATTCCATGCAGGAGTTCCTATGGTGGGCTCAGGCATGTCAGTCAAACCCAGGCCTACCCTTTCGCAGATGTCAAGCAAGCCAGACCATCACAACAGACGCTTCAGACCTAGGATGGGGGGCCCACATGCTGGACAAATGCGTGCAAGGATTGTGGACACAGGATCAACTTCACCTGCACATCAACCTAAAAGAAATGCTGGCAGTAAAACTGGCAATCCAAAAGTTCAAACCATTTCTCCAAGAGGGCCAGTTGATAAGGACAGACAACACCACAGTCATGTGGTGCATCAACAAACAGGGAGGCACTCATTCATACCCCCTATGCAGAATGACTTTGGAGCTGTGGACCCTGGCACTCAGCTACAACATCCAGTTACAGGCAATATTTGTACCGGGAAAAGAAAATACTCTAGCAGACATATTAAGCAGAACCACATCGGATGCCCACGAATGGAAGCTGCACCGGACATCTTCAAGACCATCTCAAAGAAATGGGGAATGCCTCAGATCTATTCAGCATCACCTCTCAATCACCATCTCAAAAAGTTCTGCACAAGGACATTCCACCCACTAGCATGGAAAGTGGATTCGCTCTCCTTCAGCTGGAAAGGCCTAACAGCATATGCATTCCCTCCTCTTCCCTTGATACACAAAGTACTACTAAAAATCAAGGAAGAACGTCCAAGGATAATCCTGATAGCTCCAAACTGGCCAAGACAACACTGGTACCCACTGCTGAGGAGCATGTCTCGGAACAATATGTGGCCAATACCCCTGATGCCTTTGATGTTAACTCAGAACAACTACAGCATCATACATCCAAACCTAAAAACGTTGCAACTGACTGCATGGAACATCACATAGCAGCAGCTAATCCAGAACTTTCCCAAAGAGTTAAAGACATTATTCTTGAAGCACGCAGACCTTCAACAAGAAGGAACTATGCATGAAAATGGAAAAGGTTTGTCATTTGGAGTACGGAAAGAGGAAAAGATGTGTCAAAAATAGATATGCCTAACATTCTGGAGTATCTGGCCGAACTTCTTCATTCAGGCCTGTCCTACTCCTCCATCAAGATACATGCATCAGCTATTTCAGCAGAATACAGCTTTGATCCACCTGTTTTTTCGCACCCTTTGCTCAGGCAGTTCCTCAGAGGAATCAAGAATGTAAAACCTCCAAGGAAACCACCATTACCAGCTTGGGACTTAAACTTTGTGCTAGAAAAGTTGACACTATCACCCTTTGAACCAGCAGCAACAGCAGACCTACAACACCTGTCATGGAAAACTGCTTTCCTACTGGCAATTACTTCAGCAAGGAGGGTTTCAGAACTACAGGCCTTAATGGCAGTGCAACCCTTCCTAATCTTCCACCAAGGTAGTGTCCATGAGGACTAATCCTACATTTATGCCTAAGGTGGTATCCAGAGTGTCTTTAAACCAGGCAATCCACCTACCTACCTTCTTTCCCAACCCACAAAACAGAGGGAAAGAATACTGCATACCTTGGATGTACATAGACAGCTACGCTACTACTTGGACAGAACAAAAATAGGAGAAAGACTGACCAACTTATTGTAGCCTATGCAACAGGAAGGGAAGGAAAAGCTATTTCCAAACAGACAATCTCCAAATGGATAGGAAATTGCATACGATTCTGTTACTCCTTCCATGGAAAACCAATTCCACAGAACATAAGACCTCATTCTACAAGGGCAACAGCCACTACCACAGCCTTCTTACGAAGAGTGGCAACCAAAGACATTATTGAGGCGGCTACTTGGACCTCCGTGCATACATTTGCCAAGCATTATAATTTGCCTCTATATTCCAGATCCTGAGCAGGGTTTGCCACTGCTGTACTGCAAGGGATCCTAAACACACCATAATCTACTTTTATCCTCCTCCCTAGTTGGCTATGGTATTCTACCCAGTTGTTATGACTGCAGATGCATCCATGAAGGACATAGTACAGTTTTGTACCTACCATAAATGTAGATGTCCGAACTGGATAGCATCTGCAGTCAGGATTACCCTCCCTCCTTCCCTCTGTGGTACTCCTAGGGTGTTTACCCTCCTAATAGCTAGCTGGTGGGGGTAGTCTTTATGGTGTATTTGTTTGTATATATGTACATACATGCTTATTTTTGTGTTTACCTCTATCTTTTTGGAAACATTGGCATCTATCCAAATTTTAGCCTTCAAGAGGGCTACTGGCATCTGAGGCAAGAAACACTGAGGAAAATGGCGTCGGCTGATGCTTTTATACCCGAAGACCAACAGAGATGACGTCGGGTGGAGTGCGACATCAGCGAAGCGGACCCGACTTTGGAATCCGGCCGACTGAAGGGCTGCCTGACGACAGGACAACCCAGTTGTTATGACTGCAGATGCTATCCAGTTCGGACATCTACATTTATGGTAGGTACAAAACTGTACTTTACGCTTCTACCTGGACAAAACCAAAGCTTTCAGAAAATCTGAGCAATTACTGGTAGCATATGCTGCAGGAGCACAGGGAAAAGCCATTTCAAAACAGACAATTTCAAAATGGATAGGACATTGCATAAGTTTCTGCTACACACACCATGGGAAACCTATACCTAGCAGCATTAGATCTCACTCCACCAGGGCAACAGCCACTTCAACTGCCTACCTCGGAGTGCCTACCAAGGACATTTTGGAAGCAGCAACATGGAATTCTGTGCATACCTTCAATCATTACCATCTGCCTCTATACTCAAAATCCAGAGCTGGCTTCGCCACTGCAGTGCTGTAGGGCCTTATAGCCACCCCTAATGCCTTTATAGAACCAGCCACCCTTCCTCAGCTTTGGGAATTCTACCCAAGTGTAATGACTGCAGCAGTGTAACACGAACATAGTACAGTTTTGTACCTACCATAAATGTAGATGTTAGAGTGTATACACTGCTGCAGTCCAGGTTACCCTCCCTCCTTCCCCTCTTACTGGCTGGTGCGTACCTATGTCTTCTACCCTTTACTATATATGGGGAGTATTTGCTGGTAGCGGTAAGCTGTTATTTGCTTCTCTTTTGTATGTTTTATTAGCAATTGGAATTGCCTACCTATTTAGAGACACCTGACATCTGGGGCAAGAAAAACTGAATAAAATGGCGTCTGCTGCATCTTGTATACCCCTGTTGCACTGATGTCAGGGAGGAGGCGACAGGAACAGACGCCGGACCAAGACTTTGGAACTCAGGCCGACTGGGGAGAACCGCCTGACGGCAGGATAACACAAGTGTAATGACTGCAGCAGAGTATACACGAACATCTACATTTATGGTAGGTACAAAACTGTACTTTTCTACCGTTACATTCCAACACCATGGTATTAGAAACATTTTTAATCTTTTCTGTGACTAGGTACATTTCTAATAGAGCATGAATATTTTGTAAGTTTAACATACTTTATCTGTATCTGTCAAGGAAGACCTGTGGGGTACACCCCCTGACTAAAAAGATTGTTTTTAAAAATTCATTCTCAGGATATCTGGTCTTTTCTACCTGGAAGTCTTACCTGTTGCCCTTTCACATTGTTTTTCTTCTGACAGGGTGAGAGCATATTATAAACAAACTTTAAATCCTGTATTTATTGTAAGGCAGCTTATTCAAAGGAAACGTGTACCATAATTCCTTCTACAGCAACTCATCAAAAAAATCATCTTGTCCTTATCGATCTCAGTAACAAAGGTCAAGAAGTCTGTAGTCTGGTTGATAAAACATTCAACATAGAGTTTCTAATCCATAAAATAAACATGTCTACAAGGAATTTCAAATGTCATGCAGTGTAATTCCAAAAGTTGCCTAATACAAAGTTGCATTTCCACCACTAAAGTATGTTAAAAGTGCATTGGAACAGCTAATATTGCTACCCCAACAACTTGAGCTATTCATTCTTAAAATATACAAACTTATTTTTAATACACAATCCATACAATATTGTCACTTAAAATTTTGTACCATATGCCAAAGTTTTGCAGAACTACTCCATTCCAATGTCGTAACATTACCAAAAATAGTCCGACATCAGTGGTGACTCAGTGCATCAGGATCAGACAGTGGCAGAAATAGCTTCAAAAAGTGACAAGTCTTTTAAAACATCTTTATCACTAAATCCCTAAAGGTGGAAGTCTAACAGCTTAATGCTGGATCCTGCGATGCTACATTCAGCCTCATGGTTGGGTCATTGACAAATTTGTGCATCATCTTAAGAGAGCTTTTTCATCAGTTAATATTAGAGGTGTCAAATTGTGATTCCTTCTGTTAGTGACCTCAAGCCCCCTTAGGTCATTCTCAGATGTTTTTCATGTTTCACTGTTGCAGTCATCACATTTATCTGCTTGCAGTAGACCTCAGTCGGCCTGATTATTAGTCTTGGGTCCTATGTCTGTTGCTGTCTCATCTTCGTGACATCAGGTAGGCAGGGGTATAAAGCATGCAGCTGATGCCATTACATCAGTCTTGCTGTGCGGTGCCCGAAGCAGAAGCAGTTTGCAAGTGCTGGTCGGCAGAGTCCTGAATTTTCATTTTCGAGTTTCAAAACAGAAGTCTTCAACTAAAGCCAAGTACCCCGTTGGGGAAACATTTTCTTGCTCTAAACCAATGTCAGTAAAAGTCAATAATTGTATTTCTTGTGGAAAGCAAATACCTCATAAAGGTTTTCATTCGTACTGTATTCCTTGCCTAGGCCCTGACCACGATATACCTCGCTGTCGGCTTTGTGCCTTTATTTAAACCACAAACTATTCGTGGTCTGTGTATTTTTGCTTCTAAATATTTTGGTACTCTGTTCAATTATCCAGATGTCTTCAGTAAGCCACCTGACTACCGACATTCCAAAAAAACGCAAAGATAGAGACAGGCTGCCTAGGTCCAAAGCTGCCGCCGACACTTCTAAGCTAGTCACCAGTTTGCCTGTACTCAGTGAAGTGCTTTCGCAGTCCCTGATACCCGCTACTTCAGATTTGCAGACCTCTACTGAGACCCATTCAGAGTCCAGTATGCTGCAAGATGCTTCAATTGTGGAACCTGCGTATGTCTCTGCCTTGGATGGGTCCGGAGCTGCTGTGCAGGCACCAACTTCTGAGCGTGATATTCTTCGTGTTTCACTGTTGGTCATTACATTTGGGTAATCTGCTTGCAGGTTACCCTCAGTTGGCCTGATTAACAAAGTCTTGGGTCCTGTCTGTTGCTGTCCCTTCTTCCATGACGTCAGGGATATAAAAAATGCAGCCAACACCATTATATCTGTCTTTCTTGCCGTGCGGTGCCCGAAGCAGTTCGCAAGTGCCGGTTGGCCGACTCCTGAAATTTTCATTTTCTAGTTTCAGAACCGAAGTCTTCACCTAAAAGCTAAGTACCCCGTTGGGGAAACTTTCTTGCTCCTTACCGATGTCAGTAAACGTTAATAATTGCATTACTTGTGGAAAACAAATACCTCCATAAAGATTTTCATTCATACTGTATTCCTTGACTAGGGCATGACCACGCCGTACCTTCCTGTTTTGTGCTTTATTTAATCAGTGCACTGTCCGTCTGTATATTTTTGCCTCTAAATATTTCGGTTCTCTGTTTAATTATCCAGAAATGTCAGTTAGCCATCCGACTACCGGGATTCCGAAAAAATGCAGATAGACAGGCCGCCGAGGTCCAAAACTGCTGACAAGGCTACTCCTAAGCCTGTTGCCAGTTCGCCGGTACTCAGTGAGATGCTTTTGCAGTCCCTGATACCGGCTACTTCTGATTCGCAGGCCTCTACTGAGAGACATTGGGAGTCCGGTATGCCGTGAGATGCTTCAACTATGGAACCCACGGATGTCTCTACCTTGGATGTGTCTGGAGCTGCTGTGCAGGCACCGGCTTCTGAGGATGTATTCAGGCCTACGGACTTGCATATTAAATCGACGCCTACTTCATTACGAAGGCCTAAATCTTAATCCATGTCTAAAAAACAGATGCCCCGGCCACATGCTCAGGCCTCTATGCCTAAAAATCAAATGATAAAAATAGCTGAAGACCTAATAACTCTAATCAGGGGTAACCAGCCACCCCCTTCTAAGAGGCCTAGGCCTGAGCTTGATTATGAATCTTCTGATCAGTATTCTGTTTTTTCTGACTCTTCTGATAACCTGGATTTGTCCTTCCCTACTTATGAGGATTCTGATGCAGAGGGCTCTATTCCCTCTTCTTCCCCTCCTGAGGATTTTTCTTTTGGGGAAACCTTACGTACTCTAAGGGAGCATTTTCACTGGGAAAGCCAGGAATTTTCTGATTCAAAAAAAAAAAGGCTTGGGGGCTTTCTTCTCCTACCTCAGTATAGGCCTTTGGCTATTCCTCCTGTACTGGACATTGTTGTTGATGCCTTCTCGGAATCCAGTTTGGCCCCTGATTCCCTGCCTCCTGCTCCCAATAAACCTGACCGATACTACAAGGTCCCGGAGTCCCACAAGTTCCTTTTCAAAAATCCTATTGCAGATCCAGAGACAGTTTCACAGGGGCCTAAGGGCATTAAGGCTTCTACTGCTAAAAAATCCTACCCCTTCTAATACAGACTCCAGGGCACTGGATAGATGGGGTAAAAAGTTTACGCTTCAGCAACTTTGGCCATTAGAGCTTTAAACTGCCGATTTCATATGTTAAAATATCAGCAACATGTTATTGGACTGCTTAAACAGAAATTGATTCCTGACTGTGGAAAATAGACTTACAGGATTTAATGCATTCTGCTGAACAAGTTGGAAAACATACTTTGCAGTGTGGTTTTGATTCTTTAGAGGCCTCTTGCAGGGCTGCTGTTACTGGGTCTGTGTTCAGAAGGCATGCTTGGCTTAAGGAGCAATCTTTGCCTGATCATGTTGAAGCTAAATTGTTGGATGCTCCTTTAAATCAAGACCGCCTGTTTGACAACAAGGCTTAAGTTATTAAAAAGATGGAAGATAAAGCTAAATCTATACAAACTGTTAACTGATTTTTTATAAGTTCAGCCTCCTAGATTTAGTAGGCACTGGCCCTCTAAGAATTGGTCCTTTCCAGCCCCTTCCAGGTCTTCTCAAGCCAAACCCAGACAGCAACAACCCCAAGTTTCAGTCCGAGGGGACTCGCAGAACTAAGCCGTGGGGGGCCTCCCCTTCCAAGTCTGGGAATAACAAGACTCCCCCCTATGGTAAACCTGTCTCAATGACTTCCTTTTAAAATTTCTAAGCACTTATCTTCTGACTGCCCCTTTGGGGGGAAAGATTGCTCTTCATGCAAAGAACTGGGAACTCATTACCCAGGACAAATGGGTTTTAAATCGTGTCCCAGGGATACAGATTTCACTTCCACACGTTGCCAACACCAAGTGGTTGGTCGGACCTACCCCCAAATCAGTGGGCAGAGGCCCCAAAACAAGTACTTTCTCTCAAGCATCGGGACTATTCACCTGGTACCAGAAGAGGAAAAGGGACAAGGTTTCTACTTGAGACTTTTCCTGGTACCCAGAAAAGTCAAATCATGGCGTCCTATCCTGGACATGTCTACTCTAAACACCTTTCTGGAGATTTCAAAATTCAAGATGCTGACTCTTCACCAGTTACTTCCTATGGTAGGCAAAGGCGCCTGGTTGGCAACACTAGATTTAAAAGAAGCATACCTGCACATCCCAATCGGGGATTCTTGCAGAAGATACCTATGCTTCAAAGCAGGCTACACGCACTATCCGTTCTCTGCACTGCCCTTTGGCTCATCTACTGCGCCCAGGGTATTCGCAAAGTGCCTAGCTCCAGTTATTGCATTTTGCAGGCAAAGAAGTATTCAAATATACCTATACCTGGACAATTCTCATTCAGGCAGACAGCCAGGAGACCCATTTGAATCATCTGGCTTTTGTAAAAAGGGCTCTAACTTGTCTGGGGTACACGATAAACGAAAAGAAATCACAACTGGTACCCTGTCAACAAATTACATTCCTGGGAGCAAGCTTGAACACAACTTCCCAGATGGCTTACCTCATGCCAGAAAAGCAAATTCATTTGACAGCCTACTTCAAACAAATGGCCACAAAACCCTGCTATCTGCAAGACTAATACTGCAAGCCTTGGGGTTTATGACCTCCTGCATTTTTCTAATTCCATATGCAAGACCGCATATGAGGAAACTACAGTAGTATCTAAAAAGCTTATAGAGTCAACATTCTCACAGCCTAGAAACAGATTCCTATCATACCTTGCCTACGCCTACTGTTCTTTTGGTGGGCAGAGGCCTGCCACCAAAACAAGGGACTACTTTTCACACCACCCCCTGCCGCCCAAACCCTAACAGATGAATCAGACTATGTATGGGGGGGGGGGCTCACCTGGCAGGGAAGTGCATTCAGGGCAAATGGAACCCAAGTCAAATGCACCTGCATATCGATCAAAAAGAAATGATGTTCATAGTGTTTCACTGTTGCAGACATTACACTTGGGTTATCCTGCTGGCAGGCTACCTGCAGTCTGTCAGAATTCCAAAGTCTGGGTCCGGCGTCAGTTGCTGTTGCCTCTTCCCTGACGTCAGTGCGCCAGGGGTATAAAAGATGCAGCAGACGCCATTTTCTTCAGTCTTTCTTGCTGTGCGGTGCCCAAAGCAAAAGCAGTTTGCATGTGCCGGTTGGCCGACTCCTGAGATTTTTGATTTCGAATTTCAGAACCAAAGTCTCCAATAAAGCTAAGTACCCCATTGGGGAAACCTTTTCTTGCTCCAGACAGATGTCAGTAAAAGTTAACAATATTTCTTGTGGGAAGCAAATACCTCAAGGATTTTCACTTACTGTATTCCTTGCCTAGGCCCTGACCACGACGTTGCTAGTTGTCTGTTTTGTGCTAGATTCAACCAACGCACTGTCTGATTTTGCTTTACATTACTTTGGCCGAAGATTTAACTACATAATGCCGTAGGAACAACCGACCGGAATTCATAAACGCAAAGCCGAAGAAAAGGACAGGCATCCAAGGTCCAAAACCGACTAAGCCTTTCCTAGGCCAGTTGCCGGTTCTCAGTGAGGCATTTTTTACAGCCTCTGACACCCACTACCTCAGAGCCACAGGCCGCATCAGACTCCCACATGGAGACACCTAGGCTTCTGGAAACTCGAGGTATTGGGCCTGCAGAAACTATTTCCTCAGATGGGTCCGGAGCCGCTGAGCAGTCATCTGCTTCTGAGGGTGTGTTCAGACCATAACTTACTATGAAGTCCACTACAGCAGCCAAGGCAAAGTCAAAAACACCGTTAAAGACAAGGAAACAAGTACAGCATTCTCCTGGACAGTCATCTGTGCTAAAGAAACAGATGCTTAAAATGGCAGAAGACCTAATTACTTTGATCAGGGGTTCCCATCCCCCTCCTGATAAAAGGCCTAGGCAAGGCAATGACTATGACTCCTGACCAGGTTTCTATTTCCTCTGATTCCTCTTCAGATCAGGGATATTCTCTCCCTCCCTATGAGGACTCTGATGCAGAAGAATCTATACCTTCAGCCTCTCTGCCTGAGGATTACTCTTTTGGGGAAACCTTGCACACCATGAGGGAGCATTTCCATTGAGAGAGCCAGAATTATTCAGAATCCAAGAAAAGGCACAGACTTCCTTTTATTGCCTCAGCACAGGCCCCTGGCTATCCCCCCTGTGCTTGATATTGTTGGATGATGTGTTCTCTGAATCCAGTTTGTCTCCTGAGTCTTTACCCCCTGCACCAGTCAAGCCAGATGGGGTATTACAGGGTCCCAGACTCTCATAAATTTCTTTATAAAAACCCTGCTGCTGACCCAGAAACAATTTCTCAGGGTCCCAAAGGGGGGTTAAGGCTTCCACTGCAGAAAAGTGTCCCCTCTGATAGGGATTCCAGAGCTCTGGATAGATGGGGGAAAGAGTTTACACTTCTGCAATTTTAGCTGTAAGGGCTTTAAACTGCCAGTTTCACATGCTTAATTATCAACAATATCCAATGTCTTTGTTAAAACAGAAAATGCTTACAAACTCAGAATGTCCTGACAAGGAAATTCAGGATTTATTGCATGCAGCTGAACAAGTGGGAAAGCATACTCTGCAATGTGGTTTTGATTCATTAGAGGCTTCTTGCAGAGCTGCAGTTACAGGGTCTGTCATTCGAAGGCATGCTTGGTTAAAAGAACAAAGTTTACCTGATCATGTTAAAGTAAAATTATTTGATGCTCCACTACAGCATAATACTTTGTTTGGTGTTAAGGCAGAAGAGGTGTTAAAGAAAATGGAAGATAAAGCAAAATCTATGCAGACAGTAAAGGATTTCTTACAGGTTCAGCCACCTAGATTTAGCAGAAACTGGCCTTCTAAAAATTGGTCCTTTCAGGTGTCAGGCCACAAAGAGGCAGATACAGACTCCCAAGAGGCAGATCTTAGCCCCAAGGCTCATACGGACCTAAACAATGGGGAGCTTCAGCCCCCAAAGGAGGAGACAAATCACAACCTTATAGGAAACAGTCCCAATGACTTCCCGCTACAAATGCCAAGCACTTACCTTTTGGCAGCACCCTTAGGGGGAAGGCTAGCACTTTTCTCACAAAATTGGCACATGATCACCCAGGACAAATGGGTACTGAATATTGTTTCTCAGGGTTACAGGTTCCACTTTCACACCCTTCCAAAATCAAAAGGTATGCCAGACCTGCCACAAAATCAATGGGCAGAGGCACAAAAACAAATTTCTGCTCTCATGGACATGACAGCTATTCAGAGAACCACAGCAAGAACAGGGACCAGGATTTTACTTGAGACTTTTCCTGGTACCCAGAAAGGACAAAGCCTGGAGACCAGTGCTGGACCTGTCAATCCTAAATACTTTCCTGGATGTTCCGAAATTCAGAATGTTAACACTGCAGCAACTTCTACCCATGCTGGGCAAGAAGGCTTGGCTAGTTACTTTGGACCTCAAGGAGGCATACCTGCATGTCCCAATCAGACAATCTTGCAGAATATACCTCAGATTCATAGCTGGCTCAATGCATTAACAATTCTCTGCACTGCCCTTTGGCTTATCTACTGCGCCCATGGTCTTCACAAAATGCTTGGCACCTGTAATTGCATTTTGCAGACAAAAAGGAATTCAGATATATCCCTACTTGGACGACTGCCTTATTCAAGCAGAGAGCAAGGACATTCTACTAAAGCATCCGGCGTTGTAAAAAGATTACTAATTTGCCTAGGGTACACAGTAAACGAAAAGTCAAAACTAGTGCTTCCTCAAGAGAATATTCCTGGGTGCAAGCTTAAGTACACCTGCCCAGATGGCTTATCTCACACCAGACAAGCAAAGGCAACTGACTCATTACTTTCAAATGATGGCAACAAAGACCCAGCTCCCTGCAAGAAAAATTCTGCAGGCTCTGGGCTTCATGGCATCCGGCATTCTACTAATTCCATATGCAAGACTGCATATGAGGAAATTACAATGGTATCTATAAAAAGTGTTTGGACTCAACATTGCCACAGCCTGGAAACAATCTTATTCCCTGCCTGCAACAGGAGTTTTGATGGTTGGCCCTGGCCTGTCACCACAAGGGACAGCCTTTCATGTTACCCACAGCCAGGCAGACAATAACAGATGCATCGGATTATGCCCGGGGGGGCACACATGGCAGGAAAATGTATTCAGGGCTCATGGCCTAAGGAACAAATGCATCTTTACATCAATCAAAAAGGGCATGCTGTACAGCTAGCATCTCTGACAGCCTTCAAGGATCTACTACATCCAGGACAACTATTACTAAAGACTGACAATACCACAGTGATGATGTGGTACATAAACAAGCAAGGGGGCGCACATTCCTACCCTCTCTGCAGGCAAGCCATGACTTTGTGGAACACAGCACTGACCTATCAAGTACATCTGCAGGCACAATTCCTGCCAGGAAAGAAAATTACTCTGGCAGACTAAGCAGAAATCCCATGGATCCTCACGAATGGAAACTTAATCCACAGGTCTTCAGCATAACAAGGATATGGGGACACCCAGACATAGATCTTTTTGCCTCCCCTCACAACTGCCAACTACAGAGATTCTGCACAAGAACTTATCACTCACAAGCATGGAAAGTGAATGCTCTATCATTCAGCTGGAAAACACTGACAGTTTATGCCTTTCCTCCACTGCCTCTTCCCAAGGTACTTCTAAAAGTCAGACGAGAGAAGCCAAAAATGATTCTGATTGCCCCAGACTGGCCACACCAGCACTGGTACCCAATCCTAAAGAGCTTGTCTCAAGGCCCAGCCTGGGCTTTACCTCAAATTCCTCATCTTCTGACTCAACAAAACAGATTCTGCAGTGTCAACTCAGAACCTTAAATCTGGCTGCATGGCAGATAATATAGCCACTCAGACCCCGCACCTCTGTAAAGCTGTTATGGATGTCATTTTAGAAGCCAAGAGGCCCAGCACTAGGAAATCTTATGCAGAAAAATGGAAGAGATTCTGTGCTTGGAACCAGTCACAAGGACTCGAACCACTTGTTCCAAATATACCTCAGATTTTACAATACCTAACTGAGATGCTGGACAAAGGCCTATCCTTCTCATCAATTGCGATCCATGCCTCTGCCATTTCAGCTCATTACAGTATGGAACCTCCAATTTTCTCTCATCCACTACTAAGACAGTACATCAGAGGGGCAAAAAACATAAGACCCCCAAGGAGAGCACCGATACCTACATGGGACCTCAATTTTGTTTTAGAAAAGCTCACACTGACTTTTTCAGCCAGCCAATACAGCTGATATAAAATTCTTATGGAAAACTGCTCTGCTCCTAGCAATAACTTCAGCAAGAAGAGTCTGAGTTAAAGGCATTGATGGCAGTGGAACCTTTCATCATTTTTCATCAGGACAGGGTATCTCTAAGGACAAACCCAACATTTATGCCAAAGGTAGTATCCAGTGTGGCTCTTAACCAAACCATTCATTTGCCAACATTTTATCCAAATCCCCAGAATAAAGGAGAGGCTTCTGCACGCTTTGGACATGCACAGACAGCTACTCTTCTATTTGGACAAAACAAAAGCTTTCAGAAAAACTGAGCAACTGTTTGTAGCTTATGCTGCAGGATCACAAGGAAAGCCCATCTCAAAACAGACCATTTCAAAATGGATAGGACACTGCATTCGTTTGCTATTCACAACATGGCAAACCAGTGCCTAAGGGCATTGGGTCACATTCAACCAGAGCAGCAGCCACTTCAACAGCCTTCCTCAGAGGAGTACCAACCAAAGACATTTTAGAGGCTGCAACCTAGAGCTCAGTGCACACTTTCACCTAGCACTACCACTTACCTCTCTACTCTAAATCCAGAGCAGGCTTTGCCACTGCAGTTCAGCAGGTCTTTCTAGCCTCTCCTAATCCTATTTAGGCCCATCCACCCAACCTCAGCTTTGGGATTCAACCCAAGTGTAATGACTGCAACAGTGAAACACGAACATAGTACAGTTGTGTAACTACCATAAATGTAGATGTTAGTGTAGTCACGGTTGCAATCCAGGTTACCCATCCAATGTCCCCTTTTTCTTTGCTGGGACTTTTCTGTACTTCTCTATTTTATACAACCTTTGTGGTGTATTTGCTTGTAGATGAAGGTAATGTTTATTTTAGTACATGCGTGCTTCTTGGCATAATTTTTTTTAGCCTACCTATTTGGGGGCACCTGATATCTGGGGCAAGAAACTGAAGAAAATGGCGTCTGCTGCATCTTTTATACCCCTGGCGCACTGATGTCAGGGAAGAGGCGACAGCAACCGACGCCGTACCTAGACTTTGGAATTCTCGCCGACTGCGGGTAGCCTGCCAGCAGGATAACCCAAGTGTAATGACTGCAACAGTGAATACACTCTAACATCTACATTTATGGTAGGTACACAACTATACTTTAGCTGTACAGAATGCTCGGACAGCCTTCAAGGACTAGATTCTTCCAGGACAACTAATGGTGAAGACAGACGCCACCACAGTTATGTTGTACATAAGCAGGGGGGTACACATTCTTATCCCCTCTGCAGACTAGCCATGACATTGTGGAACACAGCCTTGAGCTACCATGTGCACCTACAAGCTCAGTTCCTGCCAGGAAAATTAAATACACTGGCAGATGGCCTAAGCAGAAACCTCATGGACCCACACTAGTGGAAACTGGAACCAAGGATTTTCAACATGTTGATAAGCGAATGGGGGAACTCTGACATAGACCTGTTTGCCCCAGGACTACCAACTGGACAAATTTTGCAGGGGGACTCCCCACAAACAAGCCTGGAAAGTGGATGATCAGTCCTTCAAAAAAACCTATCAGATGTTCGTGTTATCCTGCTGCAGTCATCACACTTGGGTTATTCTGTCGTCAGGCGGTCCTGCAGTCGGCCTGAATTCCAAAGTCTTGGTCCGGCGTCTTTTGCTGTCGCTTCTTCCCTGACGTCAGTGTGCCAGGGGTATATGAGGCATCTGACTCCATATTCTTCAGTCTTTCTTGCCGCGTTTTCCCGAAGCAGAAGCAGTTTGCAAGTGCCGGTCGGCCGACACCTGAGATTTTCTAATCGAATTTCAATCCAAAGTCTTCAAAGCTAAGTACCCCAGTGGGGAACCTTTTCTTGCCTCAGTCCGATGTCAGAAAAAATTAAGTTGCATTTCTTGTGGGAAGCAAATACCTGATAAGGACTTTCTTTCTTATTGTATACCTTGCCTAGGCCCAGACCACGACGTCACTGGTTGTCGGTTTTGTGCTAGGTTCAATAAGCGAACTATAAAGTGGTGCTTTGATTTCGCATGACACTACTTCGGTAGGAAATTTAATTACACTATGCCGTCGGAGCAACCGACTACTGGCGTGCATAAAAAACGCAAAGATAGACAGGCAGCCTAGATCCAAGCCAGACTCCGAGGCCTCGGCTGGGCCAGTCGCCGGTTCTCCGGTTTTCAGTGAGGCGCCTACGCAGCCCCTGGCAACCGCAGAATTGGAACCCCGGACCACTTCGGATTCTCAAGCAGAGTTCTAGGCCGACACAGCCATTTTCTTTAGACCCTACCGACAACCTTGCAGAAGAAGCCGGTGCTGCGGAAACACCTTCTGTTACAGAAGGTGTCTTCAGACAGACTACTCTCACCATAAAATCTTATGCTAAGCTTAAGACTCCTCAAACCAAAAAAGACTGCACATCAGTCTCCAGGTCAAGGCCCCATGCCTAAGAAACAGATGCTTAAAATGGCCGAAGATTTGATTTCTTTAATCAGGGGGTTCCCAACCCCCCCCCCCCCCGACAAAAGGCCTAGACAAGAGGAGGATTATGCCTCCTCTGACCAAGTGTCTGTTTCCTCAGGCTTCTCTGAGGAACAAGATTACTCCTTTCCCCCTTATGAAGATTCTGATGCTGAAGATTCCATTCCCTCAGCTTCTCCCCCTGAAGACTATTCCTTTGGGGAACCTTACATACCATGAGTGAACATTTCCACTGGGGAGGTCAGGACTACTCAGACTCACAGAAAAGGCTCAGAGTTTTTAACTCCCCCAGCACAGACCACTTGCTATCCCTCCAGTTTTAGACATTGTGGATGATTACTTAGAATCTAGTTTAAATCCAAATTCTCTGCCTCCTGCTCCAGCCAACCAGATAGATATTCTAGAGTGCCTGACTCTCTCAAATTCCTTTAGAAAAGCCCTGTTGCTGACCCAGAGACAATCTCCCAGGGTGCCAAAGGGGCTAAGGCTTCTATGGCTAAAAATCCTGTACCCTCTGAAAGGGACTCCACAGCACTAGATAGGTGGGGGAAGAAGGTTTACACCTCAGCTACTCTAGCTATGAGAGCACTAAATTGTCAATTTCACATGCTGAAATACCAGCAATTCCTAATGTCTCAAATAAAACAAAAGATGGGCACGCACCCTCAACAGTCTGAATTCAAGGAAATGCAGGATCTGTTGCATGCAGCTGAACAGGTGGGCAAACATACTTTACAATGTGGATTTCATTCCTTGGAAGCTTCCTGTAGAGCAGCTGTTACTGGGTCTGTTATACGTAGGCATGCTTGGTTAAAGGAACAAACTCTGCCTGATCATGTTAAAGCAAAGTTACTAGATGCACCCTTACAGCAGGATGTCTTATTCGGGGTTAAAGCAGAAGAGGTTTTAAAGAAAATGGAGGATAAGGCAAAATCTATGCAGACGGTCAGATTTCTTACAGGTACAACCCCCACGCTTCAGCAGAAATTGGCCAGCAAAAAATTGGTCCTTTCCATCTTCTGACAGACCACAGAGGGGTAAATACCGACGCCCAAGGGGCAGAGGACAAACAAATCCCTTACAAACCTCGCCAATGGGGCACTGCAACACAGAAGGGAGGAGAAGACAGGTCCCAAACTACTAGAAGACAAACACAATGACTTAAACCTCAAACTGCCAAGCAAAAATCTCTTGGCAGCTCCCTTCGGAGGAAAGTTAGCATTTTTTGCAGACAACTGGCGCATCGTCGCAAAGGACAAATGGGTCCTAGACATTATCTCACAAGGATACAGATTTCATTTCCACACTTTGCCAAGGATAACAGGAATGCCAAACTTGCCACAAAATCAATGGGCAGAGGCACAAAAACAAATTACAGCTCTCATGGACATGAGAGCCATTCAATTGGTACCTACACAGGAGCAAGGCCAAGGATTTTACTCAAGGCTCTTTCTAGTCCCCAGAAAGGGCAATGCTTGGAGACCCATTCTGGACCTTTCAATTCTAAACACCTTCTTGCAAGTACCCAAATTCAAGATGCTAACACTACAGCAGCAGCTCTTCATTTTGGGCAAGAAAGCTTGGCTAGTAATGTTGGACTTCAAGGAGGCATACCTGCATGTCCCTATCAGACAAAATTGCAGAAGATGCCTCCGTTTCATTGCAGGTTCAACCCATTA
Source organism: Protopterus annectens (assembly GCF_019279795.1). Classification (NCBI taxonomy): domain Eukaryota; kingdom Metazoa; phylum Chordata; order Ceratodontiformes; family Protopteridae; genus Protopterus; species Protopterus annectens. Next base: position 650,736,202 of record NC_056726.1, read on the forward strand.
CCAATTCTCTGCACTGCCCTTTGGCTTATCTACTGCACCTAGGGTCTTCACAAAATCCCTGGCACCAGTAATTGCATACTGCAGACAGAGGAATTCAAATATATCCATACCTGGACGACTGCCTCATCCAAGCAGAAAGCAAGGACATTCTCTTACAACATCTGACTTTTGTAAAACACCCAAGTTGCCTGGGGTACACAGTAAATGAAAAGAAATCAAAACTAGTGCCCTCACAAAATATGACATTCCCGGCTGCCAGCTTGAATACAACGGCCCAGATGGCTTAACTGATGCCAGACAAACAACTACAACTAACTCAATACTTCAAAATAATGGCAAGACCCAACTCCCTGCAAGAAAAATTCTGCAGGCCTTGGGCTTCATGGCATCTTGCATACTACTAATACCATTTGCAAAACTGCATGAGGAAATTACAGTGGTACCTGAAAAGCGTATGGACTCAACACAGCCACAGCTTGGAAATGATACCTCTCCTTCCATTCCCTGCCTTCAGGAGTTTCTGTGGTGGTCACAGGCATGTCACCTCAACAAGGGTCAGCCTTTCACCTTACCCCCAGCCAGGCAAACTATGACAACAGATGCATCGGACTATGCATGGGGGGGAGGGGGAGCACATGGCAGGACTGTGCGTTCAAGGCATATGGACTGCAGATCAAAGGAATCTGCACATCAATCAAAAAGAAATGCTAGCTGTACAGAATGCTCTGACAGCCTTCAAGGTCCTCTTACATCCAGGACAGCTTATAATAAGGACAGAACACTACAGTAATGTGGTACATAAACAAACAAGGAGGTACACACTCCTACCCTCTATGCAGGCAAGCAATGACCTTGTGGAACACAGCACTGGCTTACCAAGTTCAATTACAAGCTCAATTCCTGCCAGGAAAAAAGAACACATTAGCAGACCGAAGCAGAAACATCATGGATCCACAAGTATTTGCAGTGATGACTCAAAAATGGGGGCACCCAGACATAGACCTGTGTGCCAACCCCCAAAACTATCGGCTATCAAAATTTTGCACAAGGACATTTCACCATCAAGCTTGGAAAGTGGACACACACTCATTCAGTTGGAAAATGCTGACAGTATATGCTTTTCCTCCATTGCCCCTTCTCACAAAGGTGCTGCTGAAAGTCAGGATGGAGAGACCTCGAATGATACTCATTGCCCCGGACTGACCACGCCAGCACTTGTACCCACTACTAACGAACATGGCCCAGGGCCCACCATGGATTTTACCACAAATTCCTCATCTGCTCACACAGCAAGGCAGTCAGATTCTACACAGCCAGCTCAAAACCTTAAATTTGGCTGCATGGCAAATCACCTAAGCAACCAGCCAGCCCCTCTTTCACAAGCTGTTATAGATGTCATTCTGGAGGCCAGGAGGCCCAGCACCAGGAAATCCTACTCAGACAAATGGAAAAGATTTTGCACCTGGAACCAAGCTAAAGGCCAAAATGCCCTTCAGCCGGACATACCTCAGATTCTACAATATTTAACAGATGTTACACACAGGACTTTTTTTTCATATATTAAAATCCACGTCTCTGCTATTTCAGCTCACTACAACACTGATCCTCCCTTATTTTCACATCCACTTCTAAGGCAGTATCTCGGAGGGGCAAAAAACATTAGGCCTCCCAGGAGAGCGCCAACACCAACTTGGGATCTCAATTTTGTTCTGGAAAAACTTGCGCTGCCACCTTTTGAGCCAGCCTTCTCAGCTGACTTAAAGTTTATATCATGGAAGACTGCCCTGCTGCTAGCAATTACTTCAGCCAGAAGAGTCTCAGAGCTACAGGCACTAATGGCAGTAGAGCCTTTCCTCATTTTTCATCAAGACAGAGTTTCTCTTCGAACTAACCCCTCCTTTATGCCAAAGGTGGTATCCAGTGTGGCTCTAAATCAAACCATCCACTTACCCACCTTCTTTCCAAATCCACAGAACAAAGGAGAAAGACTCCTGCATTCCTTGGACATTCACAGGCAACTACGTTACTACTTGGATAAAACTAAGGCTTTCAGAAAATCTGACCAACTTTTTGTATCCTATGCTACAGCATCACAAGGAAAGGCCATCTCAAAACAGACCATTTCCAAATGGATAGGACATTGCATACATTTTTACTACACCCATCATGGAAAACCAGTTCCTGCTAGCATAAGGCCCCACTCCACCAGGGCAGCAGCTGCATCTACAGCCTTTCTTAGGGGGGTGCCAGCCAAGGATATTCTGGAAGCTGCAACTTGGAGTTCAGTACACACCTTCACCAAACACCATCACTTACCACTTTACTCCAAGACTAGAGCTGGCTTCGCCACTGTAGTTTTGCAGGGCCTTCTAGCCTCCTCTAACCCTGTTTGACTCCACCTCCCATCCTTAGCTTTGGGATTCTACCCAAGTGTGATGACTGCAGCAGGGTAGCACGATGAACATAGTATAGTTTTGTACCTACCATAAATGTAGATGTTTGAGTGTATACCCTACTGCAGTCCAGGTTACCCTCCCTCCATCCCCTCTGACCTAACTAAAACCTTTCAATACCTTAAAATCTGATACAACCTTTGTGGTGTATTTGCTTATAGCTGGGGGGATGTTTTGTTTGTGCTAAACTTTTATTATTGTTACTATCTACTGACCATCTTTTGGGGGGCACCTGACATCTGGGGCAAGAAAAACTGAAGAAAATGGTGTCTGATGCCTCTTGTATACCCCTGGCGCACTGACGTCAGGGAAGAAGCGACCGCAACCGACGCCGGACCAAGACTTTCGAATTCAGGCCGACTGCGGGACCGCCTGACAGGATAACCCAAGTGTGATGACTGCAGCAGGGTATACACTCTTAACATCTACATTTATGGTAAGTATAAAACTGTACTTTTCTATGCCTTCCCCCACTGCCTCTGCTCTCCAGAGTACTACTAAAAGTCAAACAGGACAAACCAAGGATGATTTTGATTGCTCCAGACTGGCCGTGCCAACACTGGTACCCCTTCCTACTCAATGTGTCATGGTTATTTCCATGGCACCTGCCTCAGACTCCTTCCCTGCTGTCTCAGCAGGTGAACCAGATTCTGCACCCTCGTCTTCCAACACTGAACCTTGCAGCCTGGCTGATACCATCCATCAGCAAACCTATGATGGATGTCATAGAGGCAAGGAGGCCTAGTACTAGAAAATCTTATGCTGAAAAATGGAAAAGATTCTGTGCCTGGAACAATCTCAAGGGATGAGCACAGCAGCACCTAATTTACCTCAGATTTTACAATACTTAACTGAGATGCTTTACAAGGGCCTGTTTTTTTCTTCCATTAAAATCCACGCCTCAGCCATTTCAGCTCATTATAAAACAGAACCTCCCCTCTTCTCTCATCCACTGCTCAAGCAGTACCTCAGAGGGGCCAAAAATTTGAGACCACCCAGGAGAGCTCCAACCCTAGCCTTGGACCTTAACTTTGTATTGGAGAAACTCACTATCTCTTTTTGAGCCACCTGCTACTGCAGACTTAACATTTCTTTCTTGGAAAACAGCTTTCCTTTTAGCAATCACTTCAGCTAGAAGGGTATTTGAATTACAGGCCCTTATGGCAGTGGAGCCTTTCATTATCTTTCATGCGGACAGGGTGTCACTCAGAACCAATCCGTCCTTCATGCCCAGGGTGGTATCCAGTGTGGCTCAATCAGTCCATTCATTTGCCAACCTTTCCCAATCCACAGAACAAAGGGCAGATACTGCATTCCTTGGATGTGCACAGACAACTTAGATTCTACTTGGACAGGACTAAACCTCAAAGAAAATCTGAACTTCTGGTAGCATTTGCTGCAGGGTCAGAGGGGAAGGCTATTTCAAAACCATTTCTAAATGGATAAGCCATTGCGTTCATTTCTGCTATAAATACCATGGAAAACCTATCCCCCAGGGGATAAGACTCCACCAGGGCGGTCTCTGCTTCTACAGCCTTTCTCAGAGGCGTTCCTACCAGGGACATCCTAGACGCTGCTACCTGGAGTTCTGTACATACTTTCACCAAGCATTCTCATTTGCCAATTTTCTCTAAATCCAGAGCTGGCTTTGCCACTGCAGTCTTGCAGGGCCTTATAGTTGCCCCTAATGCTCTCTAAACTTCTCCTCCCAACCATAGCTTTGGGAATCTACCTAAATGTAATGACTGCAACATTGAAACGAGCATAATAAAGTTGTGTACACTTACCATAAATGTAGATGTTAGTGTATTCACTGTTGCAGTCCTGGTTACCCTCCCTCCTGCCCCCTAACTTCTTTTGGCTATACCTCTACCCTTTACTATGCTTAAAAGCCTTTTTGGTGTATTTGCTTTGTTTGAGGTATATCTTTGTGTTTTTACATTTAATTGCTTCCCATTTGGTGGGCACCTGACATCTGGGGCAAGAAAAACTGATGTAATGGCGTCGGCTGCATGTTTTATATTCCCCTGACTACCTGAAGTCATGGAAGAAGGGACAGCAGCCGACGCAGGACCAAAGACACTGTTGATCAGGCAGACTGAGGGCAACCTGCAAGCAGATTATCCAAATGTAATGACTGCAACAGTGAATACACTCTTAACATCTACATTTATGGTAAGTGTACACAACTGTACTTTTTCAGGCCTACAGACTTGCATCTTAAACTGACGCCATCTTCTTCAAGGCCTAAAACTCTAACCATGTCTAGAAAACAGATGCCCAGACTGCATGGTCAAGCCTCTATGCCTAAAAAACAAATTATAAGAATGGCTGAAGACCTTATTACTTTAATCAGGGGAAGCCAACCTTCCCCCTCTGAGACCTAGGAGTGAATTTGCTTATGATGCTTCTGACCGGGATTCTGAAATGTCTGTTTCCTCTGACCAGGATTTACCATTATCTATGAGGATTCTGATGCAGAGGACTCTATTCCCTCTGCTTCTCCCCCAGAGTATCTTTCTTTTGGTGAAACCTTGCATACTCGTCGGGAGCATTTTTGCTGGGAAAGCCAGGATTATTCTGACTCTAAAAAGAGGCCTAGGGATTTTTTTACTCCTGCCCCAACACAGGCGTTTAGCTATCCCTCCTGTGCTAGGCATTGTTGATGCCTTTTTGGAATCTAGCTTGGCCCCTGACTCTCTACTTTCTGCTCCCAGAAAACCTGATGAGTATTGCAGGGTTCCTGACTTTCAAGTTCCTTTTTAAAAATCCTGCTGCGGATCCTGAAACCATTTCACAGGGACCAAAGAGCATGAAGGCTACTACTGCCAAAAGTCATACCCCCTCTGATAGACTCCAGGACCCTGGATAGATTAAGAAGGTACACACCTCTGCAACCTTGGCAATCAGGGCCTTAAATTGTCAGTTTCATATGTTAAAGCATATTGGATTACTTAAACAGAAAATGATGCTGATTCTTGATTGTGCTGAAAATAAGGATTTACAGGATTTAATGCGTTCTGTTGAACAGGTTGGAAAACATACTTTGCAATGTGGGTTTGATTCACTAGAGGCATGTTGCAGGGCTGCTGTCAATCTTTGCCAGTTCATGTTAAAACTAAATTGCTGGATGCTCCCTTAAATCAGGGCCACCTGTTTGACAACAAAGCAGAAGAAGTTCTTAAGATGGAGGAAAAAGCCAAATCTATGCAAACTGTTAAGGATTTCTTACAAGTACAGCCTCTAAGATTTAGTAGGCATTGGCCCTTTAAAAATTGGTCCTTTCCTGGCTTTTCCAGACCTTCTCAATTCAAACCCAGAACCAGCAGAACACCCAGGCTTCGGTCCCAGGGTATGCACAGAACTAAGCAGTGGGGGTCTCCCACTTCAAAATCAGGGAGTAGTAAGACCCCCCCCCCCCCCCCCCCATGGTGTTAAGCTGCCTCAGTGACTTAACTTTAAAACTTCCAATCACTTCTCAACTAACTCCACCTTTTGGGGAAAGATTGTTCTGCAAACAAAAAACTGGGAACTCATTACCCAGGACAAATGGGTTTTAAATAGTTTCCCATGGATACAGATTTCACTTGCACACATTACCAACCCCAAACGGTTGGCCAAATCTACCCCCAAATCAGTGGCAAAGGCTCAAAAGCAATTACTCTTAAGATTAAAGGCTATTCAAACTGTACCAGAGTAGGAAAAGGGACAAGGTTTCCACTCAAGACTTTTCCTGGTACCCAGAATAGACAACACTTGGCATCCTATCCTGGACCTTTCTATCCTAAACACCTTTTTGGCGATTCCAAAATTCAAGATGCTAACTGTTCAGTTGCTTCCCATGCTAGGCAAGGATGCCTGGTTGGCAACACTGGATTTAAAGGAAGCCTACCTGCACATCCCAATCGGGGAATCTTGCAGACGATACCTATGCTTCAAAGCAGGTTACATGCACTGTCAGTTCTCTGCAGTGCCCTTTGGCTTATCTACTCCACCCAGGGTATTCACAAAGTGCCTGGCTCCAGTCATTGCATTTTGCAGGCAAAGAAATATTCAAATATACACCCATACCTGGACGATTGTCTAATTCAGGCAGAAAGCTAGGACATACTTTTGAATCATCTGGCATTTGTACAAAAGGTGCTTGTCTGGGGTACACCATAAATGAAAAATCGCATCTGGTACTCTGTCTGCAAATTATATTCCTGGGAGCAAGCTTGAACACAACTTCCCAGATCTCTTTCCTCAAGCCAGAGAAACTAATTTCACAACTTCAAACTAATGGCCACAAAAACCCTGGTATCTGCCAGGTAAATACTGCAAGCCTTGGGGTTCATGGCTTCCTGCATTCTACTAATTCCATATGCAAAACTGTATATGAGGAAACTATAATGGTATCTAAAAAGCCTATGGTGTCAACATTCTCGGTGTCTAAAAGCAATGATTCCTATCATTCCTTGCCTACAGTTAGAGTTCCTTTGGTGGGCAAAGGCCTGCCACCAAAACAAAGGTCTAGCCATTCACTCTACCCCCTTCCGCCTAAACCCTAACAGACTCATCAGACTGCATGGGGGGGGGGGGGGAGCTCACCTGGCAGGGAAGTGCATTCAGGGCCAGTGGAACCCAAGTCAAATGCACCTGCATATCAATCAAAGAAATGTTAGCTGTACAGAATGCTCTGACAGCCTTCAAGGACCACATTCTTTCAGGACAATGGTAGACTGACAAACACCACTGTTATGTAGTACATAAACAAGCAGGGTGGTACCCATTCAGCCGTGGCTTTGTGGAACACAGCCTTGAGATACCAAGTGCATCTACAGGCTCAATTCCTACCAGGAAAGCTAAATACATTGGCAGGCGAACTAAGCAGAAATCTCATGGACTCACTAGTGGAAACTGGAACCAAAGACTTTCAACATGTTGATAAATGGGGGACCCCAGATATTGACCTGTTTTCCTCTCCCCCAGAACTACCTATTGGACAAATTCTGCACAAGGACTCCCACAAGCTTGGAAAGTGAATGCTCTGTCCTTCAGCTGGAAATATCTATCAGTTTATGCCTTCCCTCCTTTGCCTCTCCTCTCCAGAGTACTACTAAAGATGAAACCGGACAAAGGATGATACTGATTGCACCAGACTGGTCACGCCAATAGTGGTACCCCCTTTTTCACAGTGACACTGCTGGCTCCATGGCACCTGCCTCAGACCTCTACCCTGCTGTCACAGCAGGATAGCCAGATTCTACATTCTCAGCTTCAAACCCTGAACCTGGCAGCCTGGCTAATTGCCTAATCTCTCCGTTACCATCCCTCGGTAAACAAGTGTTGGATGTCATTTTGAAGGCAAGGAGGCCTTGTACTAGAAAATCTTATGCTGAAAAATGGAAATGATTCTGAGCCTGGAACCAAACTCTAGGGATGGGCACAACTGTGCCCAATTTACCTCAGATTCTGCAATATTTAACTGAGATGCTTCACAAGGGCCTTTCCTTTTCCTCCAAAATTCATGCCTCTGCCTTTCAGCTCATTACAACACAGAACCACCCCTCTTCTCTCATCCACTGCTCAAGCAATTCCTTAGAGGGGCTAAAAACTTAAGACCACCTGGGAGAACCCCAACTCCAGCCTGGGACCTTAACTTTGTATTGGAAAAACTCACTTCCTCCTTTTGAGCCAGCTGCAAGTGCAGAGTTAAAATTCCTTTCTTGGAAAACTGCCTTTTTAGCAATCACTTCAGCAAGAAGGGTATCTGAATTACAGGCCCTTATGGCAGTGGAGCCTTTCATCTTTCATGCGGACAGGGTGTCCCTCACGACCAATCCCTCCTTCATGCCCAAGGGTAGTATCCAGTGTGGCTCTTAATCCATTCATTTGCCAACCTTTTCTTATCCAGAGAACAAAGGGTAATGGATACTGCACTCCTTAAATGTACACAGACAACTTGGTTTTTATTTGGACAGGACTAAACCTCAAAGGAAATCTGAAATGCTGATGGCATTTGCTTCAGGGGCAGAGGGGAAGGCTATTTTTAAAGCAAACCATTTCTAAATGGATAGGCCATTGCATTAATTTCTGCTATAAGCACCATGGGAAACCTATCCCTCAGGGGATTGGACCACATTCAACCAGGGCTGCATCTACCACTACAGCCTTTTCTCTGAGTTGTCCCTACCAGGGACATCCTAGAAGCTGCTACCTGTAGTTCTGTACATACTTTCACCAAGCATTACCATTTGCCAATTTTCTCTAAATCCAGAGCTGGCTTTGCCACTGCAGTCTTGCAGGTCCTTACAGCTGGTCCTAATTCTATCTAAATTCCTCCTCCCACCCTTAGCTTTGGTAATCTACACAAATATGATGTCTGCATTAGTACAGTTGTGCACACTTAACATAAATGTAGATGTTAGAGTGTATTCCTTGTTGCAGCCCTGGTTACCCTCCCTCCAGTCCCCTGTCTTCTTTTGGCTATACCTCTATTATCCTTTACCATGCTTAAACGCTTTTTGGTGTATTTGCTTTTTTCTTGGAGGTATAACCTTGTTATATATAGATTTAATTGCTTCCCATTGGGGTGGGGCACCTGACATCTGGGGAAAGAAAAACTGATGTAACTGAGTCTGCTGCATGCTTTATACCCCTGACTACCTAACGTCACGGAAGAGGAGACTGCAACCGACGCAGGACCCAAGACTTTAATAATCAGGCTGACTGAAGGCTACTGCAAGCAGATAACCCAAATGTGATGACTGCAACAGTGAATAAACTTGAACATCTACATTTATGGTAAGTGTACACAACTGTACTTTTTTCAAACTGTGCCACAGGTGTAATTAATGGGTTAAAAGTACTCTTGCGAACTAAGGTTGCCTGGTGCATTCCATTCTCTTCCAGAAGTGTAAACAAATGCAATTTCCTAGAAAGTGTAAGCTCTTTCAAAATATTGATAACCAGTGGAGATTGAGTAAATCCTTGTGATTGGAAACTAAATGGCTTCTTAAACCAAACTTTAAGGTGTCTTGGGTCTTAATGTACCACAGTAAGAACTGCTCATTACCAGTTACAATATTAGCCCCTTTTGAGCCTTCATTGGTTTCAGGTGACTATACACGGGCCTAGCTGTTATTTCTGGAATTCCCTAAATTGGTGGACCCACGGTGAGACAAATGAACATCCACAATTCTGTCTGTCATTAAGAGTGTTTCCATCAACAAGTATATAGACTTGTGTGAGCAGCCTCACAAGAACCAAGTTCAGATGGTGAGTTTTGTACTACAAGAATGCCATTATCTGCTCTTATTTTTTTTTCATATAAATCCTGCGACATCAGTACCCCCTGGAGTGAAAACAGCCAAGTATTTGTCCAAACAAATGAACTGAAAGGTACCAAGCATAAGAAAAATGCCAGCCAAGTGAGGTGTAACCACAAGACGCCAGTTGAAAGAGCTCTGAAACTTCATCAGATTAAACATTTTCACCATTTCCTCTTATAACTTGTCCACTGCCTCCATGTGGCTAAAATGTTAATTACATGAATGAGAGCATTTCCTTTCAAACCAGGTAGCCTAAATGGCAGTTTAAAAATTCAATTAAAGTTAAATTATTTGCACATCTGAAATTACATGTACATGTTTTGTATAAAAAAATATCAACTGTTCTTTTCGAGGGTTAAAATATTTACGGAACTTTTATTTAGGCCTCTGTGGCTAGAGGCATTCAGTCCAATTTGCCAGTAGATGGCATGTCTGTCCCCTCTTAAATCTGGTACATTTCCAAAACCAAAACTTTTTATATTGCACAATTCTTAAAGTGCTTGCACAAGGTGTCACCCCTTTTCACAGCATATAAATGCCGATAATTGTTTTCACATTTGCATAGTCTTATCTACATAAAAGCAACACGTGGAGCACTGCAATAAATACATTACAATTTTGATGCTCCAGTCAAAACTGCCATTGGGGTAATAGTGGATATCATGCCACATTAATGTTCTGTGTAAGCTAGATCGATTTTTTTTTTTTTGTCTTGCATAGATATTTTGTAAGCTTGACAGTTTTCTTCATTATGGCTATCAAACAGAGCCTGTGGGTACACTCAGTACAAAAACATTGTTAAAAAGTTCACAATGTTCCAGAAATCTGATCTGTTCATAGACCAGGCTGGACAGTGTTGCCAGTTGCAGTTTCACTACGTTTTTCTGACGTTGGGCAAGAGCTTTTAAAATTAAGTAAATGTTTAAGTTGTGTTTTAAGTAGAGGATTCAAAACAACATGTACTATAATTCTTGTACAGTACCAGTTTTAATAAGGGGGGGTGACATACCAGGCTTGAAGCCAGGAGCTTCATTGGCAGATTGCCTAGGGGGATTGCCTTGGGTTAGAGGCATTTGGTTTATAAATGTTTCAATAAATATCTTTTTAACCCTTAAAGGCTATTATGATTTTACTGCCTTTTTATGCAAAGCATGCATGTGTGGTAATTTTTGACATGCATGTAATTTCACATAATTGAATTTAGTTTTTATTTGTGTTGGTTGTTTGAAAGGAAATGTTTTTGCAATTATGTAATTAACTGACCACATGGTGGCAGTGGACAAGTTTTATAAAAGAAAATTGAGTTTGTTAAAACTGAAGTTATGTTTTGTTTGGCAAAGCACATCTCAACTGTACAGATTTTCACAATGTCCAGATTTTTGGCTCATATTGTTTGGTCTGCCCTTATAAAAAAAACATTTTTTTGACATCACAAATCACTGGGATGATCTAAGGATTAAAGTCACAAATTATATGAATTTGAGTTTCAGATTTTTACCCTTCAGAAAATGCATGCTAACACCAAGTATTGTCCCTATTTTTGAGATTTTGTCTCCCTCAGTATGACGGACTTTGTCCAGATTTCTTGTGCCAAGAGGTATGTTGGAAAGTGCTCATTAAACTGGTGCTCTTGTGGCTTTACCTTTTTCTGGTGATCTACTTTTGCTTGGTACCTTCTACACACGTTTACTGAGGATACTAATAGAGGCAAGGAAAACTTGCTATTAGAATATCATATATAAACAAATGGGGAAATGTTTCTACTTATGCTAACAAAATAACCACTCTGGGCTAGTGTTTCTCTGGTTTTGCAATATTTCAGTTGCTGTCTTATGGCCTGTTACCCTGTAAACATTCATCTGGTAGCCATTAAAGCTCATCTGTGTGGATCCCCCTCTTTCAGTGCATTCTTTAGTAAATGTTTTTGAAAGCTGCGCTACATAGATAACTCCCAAGAAAACTGGTGGCAGTTACTTTGGATTTTAGTTTAAAAAGTAAACGCTCTGTTTGAACCAGCTCGGCTGGCTGACTTAAGGATCTTCACATGGAAAATACTCCTCTTACAAAGGACAGAGCAATCTGTAAAGCTAAGTTGCAAGCTCTTGTGGTGGGCCACCCTTATCCCATTTTCCAGAGAGATGGGGTTTCTTTAGGTATAAAATGATTACTTTTCAAAGTGGTATCAGTTTACATTAAGCCAAACTATCCATTTCCCTGTGTTTTCTTGAATAAAGGGATGTTCGTGTTACACTGCTGCAGTCATCACACTTGGGTTATCCTGCCATCAGGCGGTCCCGCAGTCGGCCAGAGTTCCAAAGTCTTGGTCCGGCATCGGTTGCTGTCTCTTCCCTGACAGTGTGCCAGGGGTATACAATATGTGTCCGATATGATTTTCTTCAGTCTTTCTTGCCGCGCAATGCTCGCGGCAGAAGCAGTTGGCAAGTGCCGGTCGGCAGACTCCTGAGATTTTCGAAGTTGAATTTCAGATCCGAAGTCTTCAATAAAGCTAAGTACCCCATTGGGGAAACTTTTTTCTTGCCTCAGACCGATGTCAGAAAAAGTTAATTGTATTTCTTGTGGGAAGCAAATACCTCATAAGGACTTCCACTCTTACTGTATTCCATGCCTAGGCCCTGATGACGATGTCACTAGTTGTCGGTTTTGTGCTAGATTTAACAAACACACTATAAAAAGACGTTTTGATTTTGCTTTGCACCACTTTGGCCGAAGGTTCAATTATACTATGCCATCGGATCAACCGACCGCAATTCCAAAAAAACGCAAAGACAAAGATAAAGACAGGCATCCGAGGTCCAAAACCGACGACGAAACCTCTTCTAAGCCAGTCGCCGGTTCTCAGTGAGTCTCTTTCGCATTCCCTGACATCCAGTACCACAGACAGCCTCCGACTCCCACGTGGAGACAACTAGGCCTCTGGAAACTCAAGGTATTGGGCCTGCGGAAACTAATCCCTCAGATGGGTCCAGAGCCGCTGAGCAGGCACTGGCTTCTGAGGGTGTTTTCAGACCTTCACAACTTACCATTAAAACAGCCAAGACAAAGGTACCATTAAAGACAAAGAAACCAGTACAGCATTCTCCCGGACAGTCCTCCATGCCTAAGAAACAGATGCTTAAAATGGCCGAAGACCTCATTGCTTTAATCAGGGGTTCCCATCCCCCTCCTGAGAAAAGGCCTAGGCAGGATACAGACTGACTCTGATCAGGTTTCCATTTCCTCTGATTCCTCTTCAGACCCAGGGATACTCTTTACCCCCCTATGAGGACTCTGATGCCGAGCAATCTATCCCTTCAGCCTCTCCTCCTGAGGATTACTCTTTTGGGGAAACTACATACCATGAGGGAACATTTCCATTGGGAAAGTCAGGAATACTCAGAATCCAAGAAAAGGCTCAGGGATTTCCTCTTATTGCCTCAGCACAGGCCCCCTGGCTATTCCGCCTGTGCTAGACATTGTGGATGTGTTCTCTGAATCCAGCTTATCTCCTGACTCTTTGCCCCCTGCTCCAGCCAAGCCAGATAGGTATTAGTCCCCGACTCTCAAGTTTCTTTACAAAAACCCTTCTGCTGATCCAGAAACTATTTCCCAGGGTCCAAAAGGAGTTAAGTCTTCCATTGCAAAAAATCCAGTAGCCTCTGACAGATTCCAGAGCTTTGGATAGATGGGGGAAGAAAGTACACACGTCTGCAACTTTAGCAGTAAGAGCTTTAAATTGCCAGTTTCACATGCTTAAGTACCAACAATATTTAATGGCTCAGTTAAAACAGAAAATGCTTGCTAGCTCAGAAGCTCCTGATTGTAAAGAAATGCAGGATTTATTGCATGCAGTTGAACAGGTGGGAAAACATACTCTGCAATGTGGTTTTGGTTCTTTAGAGGCCTCTTCTAGAGCCGCAGTTAAAGATTGTTATTCGAAGACATGCTTGGTTAAAAGAACAGAGTTTACCTGAACATGTTAAAGCAAAGTTATTGGTGCTCCTTTACAACATGATACCTTGTCTGGTGTTAAGGCAGAAGAGGTGTTGAAGAAAATGGAGGATAAAGCTAAATCTATGCAAACAGTCAAGGATTTCTTACAGGTACAGCCACCTCTGTTTAGCAGAAATTGGCCAACAAAAAATTGGACCTTTCCAGTGTCAGGCCACAGAGGCAGATACAGACGCCCAAGAGGCAGATCTCAACCCCAAGTCTCAAACAGATGACAGTGGGGCACCTCAACCCCAAAAGGAGGTGAAGACAAGTCTCAACCTTACAGGAAACGGTCACAATGACTTTCCTTTGCGTACACCAAACACGTCCCTTCTGGAAGCCCCCTTAGGGGGAAAACTAGCACTGTTTTCTCAAAACTGGCAAACGATCACCCAAGACAAATGGGTCCTGAATATTGTCTCAAGGTTACAGATTCCACTTTCATAATTTACCAAAGCTAAAAGGAATGCAGATCTGCCACAAAATCAATGGGCAGAGGCACAAAAACAAATTTCAGCCCTCATGGACATGAGAGCTATACAAAAAGTACCACAGCAGGAACAAGGATTTTACTCAACTCTTCCTGGTCCCCAGAAAGGACAAAGCCTGGAGGCCTATACTGGACCTTTCAATTCTGAATACTTACCTGGCTATTCAGAAATTCAAAATGTTGACATTACAACAGCTTCTACCCATGCTGGGCAAGAAGGCTTAGCTTGTTACTCTGGACCTCAGAGGCATACCTGCATGTCCCTATCAGACAAAATTGCAGAAGATACCTCCGATTCAAAGCTGGTACAATGCACTACCAATTCTCTGCACTGCCTTTTGGCTTATCTACTGCACCCAGGGTCTTCACAAAGTGCCTGGCATCAGTAATTGCATTTTGCAGACAAAAAGGAATTCAAATATATCCATACCTGGACGACTGCCTCATTCAAGCAGAGGCAAAGGACATTCTTCTACAGCATGTGGCGTTTGTGAAAAAGTTGCTAATTTCTCTAGGGTACACAGTAAACAAAGTCAAAACTAGTGCCCTCACAACAGATTACATTCCTGGGTGCCAGCTTAAGTACAACGGCCCAGATGGCTTACCTCATGCTAGACAAACTAGTGCAACTAACTCAATATTCAACTACTGGCAAAGTCCCATCTCCCTGCAAGAAAAATTTTGCAGGCCCTGGGATTCATGGCATCCTGCATACTACTAATACCATATGCCAGACTGCATATGAGGAAATTACAATGGTACCTAAAGTGTTTGGACTCAACATTCTCAGTCTAGAAGCAGTAATTCCAATAATTCCCTGCCTACAACAGGAGTTCCGATGGTGGGCACAGGCATGTCACCTAAACAAGGGTCAGGCTTTTACCCAACCCACAGCCAGGCAAACTCTAACAGATGCTTCGGATTACTCCTGGGGAGCACACATGGCAGGAACATGCATTCAGGGCAAGTGGACCACAGACCAGATGCATCTTCACATAAATCGAAAAGAGATGGCTGTTCAAAATACCCTAACAGTTTTCAAGGACCTTCTACATCCAGGACCACTATTACTAAAGACATACAACACCACAGTAATGTGGTACATAAACAAGGGGGCAGTCATTCTTATCCCCTATGCAGGCAAGCCATGACCTTGTGGAACACAGCTCTAATGTACCAAGTTCACCTGCAAGCACAATTCCTGCCAGGAAAGAAAAATACTCTGGCAGACGACCTAAGCAGAAATATCATGGACCCTCACGAATGGAAATTGAATCCACAAGTCTTCAGCATGATAACACAAAAATGGGGATGCCCAGTCATAGATCTTTTTGCCTCCCCTCTGAATTGCCAACTACAAAAATTCTGCGCACGGACTTATCACAAACAAACATGGAAAGTGGATGCTCTTCTGTTCAGCTGGAAAAACCTAAAAGTCTATGCCTTCCCACTACTGCCTCTCCTTTCAAAGGTACTCCTAAAAGCCAGACAAGAAAAAACACATGATCCTGATTGCTCCAGACTGGCCACGCCAGCACTGGTACCCTATCCTATCTTAAGGAACTTGGCTCAGGGCCCACCATGGATTTTGCCCCAAATTCCACACCTTCTGACTCAAAACAATCAGATCCTGCACTGTCAGCTCAACCCTAAACCTGGCTGCATGGCAGGTACTTTAGTCAAACAGGCAACACCTCTCTCTAAAGCTGTTATGGATGTCATTTTGGAGGCCAGGAGGCCTAGCACCAGGAAAGCTTACTCAGAAAAATGGAAGCGATTCTGCGCCTGGAACCAGGCTCACAGCCTTGACCCTCTTGTTCCAAACATTCCTCAGATTTTACAATACTTAACTGAGATGCTGGACAGAGGCCTATCCTTTTCATCAATTAAGATTCACGCCTCTGCCATTTCTGCACATTACAACACGGATCCTCCTTTATTCTCTCATCCCTTGCTAAAGCAGTACCTCAAAGGGGCTAAAAACATAAGACCGCCCCGGAGAACACCAACTTGGTACCTCAATTTCGTTTTGAAAAAACTGACCCTACCACCTTTTGAGCCAGCCAATACAGCCGATCTAAAATTTTTATCATGGAAAACAGCTCTGCTCCTGGCAGTAACTTCAGCACGAAGAGTTTCAGAGCTACAGGCATTAATGGCAGTGAAACCTTTTATAATTTTTCATCAGGATAGGGTATCTTTAAGGACAAACCCTACCTTTATGCCAAAGGTGGTATCTAGTGTGGCTCTTAACCAAACCATCCATTTGTCTACTTTTTATCCAAACCCCCAAAATAGAAGGGAGAAGCTTCTGCATTCTTTGGACACAGGCAGCTACACTTCTACTTGGACAAAACAAAAGCTTTCAGGAAAACTGTTCAACTGTTTGTAGCATATGCTGCAGGATCACAAGGCAAGGCTATCTCAAAGCAGACTATATCCAAATGGATAGGACAGTGTATTTGGTACTGCTGCACACATCATGGAAAATCAGTCCCTAATAACATTTGGCCTCATTCCATCAGGGCAACAGCCACTTCAGCAGCCTTTCTCGGAGTACCTACCAAGGAAATTTTGGAGGCTGCAACTTGGAGTTCAGTGCACACCTTCACCAAGCATTACCACCTGCCTCTTTACTCTAAATCCAGAGCAGGATTTGCCACTGCAGTTCTGCAGGGCCTCTTGGCCAATCCTAACTCTTTATAGACCAGCCAACCAAGACTTAGCTTTGAGATTCAACCCAAGTGTGATGACTGCAGCAGTGTAACACGATGAACATAGTACAGTTTTGTACCTACCATAAATGTAGATGTTAGTGTTCACACTGCTGCAGTCCAGGTTACCCTCCCTCCATCCCCTCTGAGCTAGCTGGACTTATCTGTACCCTTCTATCCTATACAACCTTTGGGGTGTATTTGCTGGCAACTGAAGGTATTGTTTTTATTTTATATGTATATTTTTGATTAGCAATATGTATTGCCTACCCACTTGGGGGCACCTGACATCTGGGGCAAGAAAAACTGAAGAAAATGGTGTTGGATGCATATTATATACCCCTGGCGCACTGACGTCAGGGAAGAAGCGACAGCAACCGATGCCGGACCAAGACTTTGGAACTCTGGCCGACTGCGGGGACCGCCTGATGGCAGGATAACCCAAATGTGATGACTGCAGCAGTGTGAACACTCTAACATCTACATTTATGGTAGGTACAAAACTGTACTTCATATCTTAGTACCCAAGGTGACTGCACATCTATCTTGACAGAACAAAATCATAAGTTATGATCAGTTCATTTCACAAGGTAAGAAGCTGCGTCAAAGTAGTCTATTTGTAAGTGTTTTTTCTATTAGTTTTTGTTTCATCACAACAAAACTATTCCTGGTAGCGTCAAGACACATTCCATCAATGCCTTAGTTTCAACTATGCCTTTTTGGAAAGGGTGCTATGAAGCAGTGCTTTTTGGCCTTCTCCAATTTTTTAGAAAAAAAACTAACACTATTTCAAAGACCTGAGCCTTTTAAGATCAACCGCACCTTCTGGGACGTTAAGTATCGTAACAAACACCTTTCCTGTTTCTGGAATAGACTCATTTTGCACATCAAGTAGTGTACTTCCCTGGCGATCGTCAGAGGCATCTTGACAGTTGGGTGGATAACCACAAATGCATGTCTGGTATTGGTGTAAATGGCGTGATCTGTCTATAGAGCTCTTTTCTTAAGTACAAGGTTGATGCCAAGCATGGCTCTCCAGTCATTGTTTCAGTATTAACCTGTGAAACAGTTGCAGCAGAAGACCTGCACTTCTGTACAGAGAATGGGACTGGACCTGCTTTGGAAAATGTCCTGGTCCAAAAGCTTCATTGTTGAGTAGAAGCCTATGTCTTGTACTTTGCAGTATCCTGTCTCAACATTTGTTATGGCAGAATGTATCATACTTTCCAGACCATTCAGAGGATTTCTGTGTAATTTGTTTGCAAACAAATACTGAAACGAGTAACTTTATTTTTGTTTGAACTTTTTTTATAGTTTAAAACCAATGTGTTTGTTCTTCATGGTGACTTCAGAAGAATGGGGTGGGGGATGTTTCATTGTTCCTGTGTGCTAAAGCTCACTGTCGAATAAAGCAGTAGAAGATAAAATTTTAATAGTTACTTTTTATCATGAAGTATAAACATGTTTCTAATCTCTGTTCTGTGTCGCTTTAGGTCGCATGTGAATGTGGTTATATGATTGTAAAACTTATTTTTAAAACTGCATGCCTTCTAGGATGAAGAGGAATCCTTGAATGAAGTTGGTTATGATGACATTGGTGGTTGTCGAAAACAACTGGCACAGATAAAGGAGATGGTAGAGCTCCCTCTCCGGCATCCAGCTCTTTTCAAAGCTATTGGTGTAAAAGTAAGTACTTTTTGGATGGGCCCTTAAATGTACTGTTTGGGTGGGAAGTAATGGGTCTCTGGAATAAGTAGTATAATTTGACTGAAGAGACGGGAGCGAAGGATTTTGCTGAGGGCTGCTTCAATTTTGGTATAGTTTTGGGGTGTTTTACAGAGGTCTGTAAAGGTTATACCTTCCCTTAAATTTTTGTGTGTGAAAGTAGCCTCGCATGATTTCTAATTATAAACTGCTCCCCAGTTTAAGTCTACAGGATATTCAGAATGTCTGGAGACATTATGGATTTGGAGACCAAACCTTGGCAGTCACTGTTAAACTCTTCAGGATGAGTTTATGGACAACTGTTTATAGGTACGCAGAGGAGTTAAACCAGAACACAGGTATGGAGGAATGGAATCCTAAGCATAGCTAGATTCTTAGATTGTCAAAGGTAAAATGTCATATGAATAGGAAACTGCCTTAAGCTGTAGTGTTTTGGAAAAGTCTTGCGTGGTATACACTAGACAATCTTCTGTCAGTTTTGACTGCCCCCACTTCAGTGTTAAGTGCTTGCTTAGGAGAGCATAATGATGCATTACATGCAGCACACAGTATTCACTAGCAGAATGTTTAAAGTGCTGTGGCCTACAGATGAAATTGCAAGATTTACAAATGTGGTATATCATAAAAATGGACTCTAAAAATGGAAGGGTCTTAAAGCTGGTGTTGAGCAAATTGAATAGGTTTGAGACCATGAGATGTATGTGTTGATGGTGCAAGAAGCAGAAGTGAGTGCTGAAGGTGGTGATGGAACAGCACACTCATAGTGTAGTGACCCAACCCTGATTGTGGCATTGGTGATTTGAATCCGATTAATAGCTAAGGCTTATTGTGGAGCTGTGGAGTTGGCAGGGCAGGATGGGGAGTGAGCAATTTGCTGTCTTGCCCATCGGCAGACGGAGGTGCGTCAGTTAGCTCCCTTGCCACTTGGGTGAGAATATTTTGTATTGATACTAGTGGAGCAATGAAAATTCGAGCATGTGCTGCTGTTGTGTATACTTGAGACAGAATGCAGAGCCACTGCTGAGTAGCTTTCCCACCAGAACTAGTGGTTGGCTCACTTCCTACCCATGTGACTAGTGACTGGATCATTTAGGTTGATGAGGCACCTCAGGTGAGTGAATGGGTTTTTAGACCTTTTGCCTAGCCCAAGGATTCCTAACGGTCTCCCCATTGTTTGGGCTAATTGGATAAATGCTTGTGTGTGTGGGGGGGGGGGTGTATAGCGATGGAAATTTTGTAGAGGATGTTAACTCATCAATACAGGCAAAGTAGATAATGTACTGGTGCTTTCACATTAAGGAACCTTCTTAATGGATGCTATGGGTTTATTCTAATTTTCCAGTAGCTATTTTTTAAACCTCTTAAATTTCACTTATGGCATAAGCAATCATATGTTAATATAAATGAAAAACCATATTGACATTTTCAGTTGCAAATATACATCACTTATCTGTACAGTCATTCTGTCAAACATTGCATAGCTCATTCAGTTCCTGCCTTTCCGTAAACCTCATTCCTCCAAAACATTTTATTCTGCATGTATTCCCACAGTTCCCATTTTTTATGTAATTGGTTTCAGTTTTTTTCTAAAAATCCCATTTCCGGTCATTTTATCTGTTGCAATGTTTACTACTACTAGTACAGTTGGTTTAGACTTCCGTTTCCATTTTCTTGTAACTGCTTTTTTTGGCAGCCACCAGGATTAAACTTTGCAAGGCCTTTACTATGTCTAGGCAGTTCTGTATCACATCTCAGAATTTCTTTAGTTACACCAATTTGCTCACCCAGTATTTCTGACAGAGTAGCCTGTGTGGAATTTTTTAAAGTATGACAACTCATTACACACACTAAAAATGTTTCCAATTACCGCTTTCTTTCCGTCACACCTCCAGCATTTGCTGTCTGCATGATATGATAAAATTTGTTGGAGTCTGCTTGTGGTCTAGAAATACTTATGCAAATAGTTCCATGCAAAGACTTTAAGTCCCCATGTTTCATATTGGGGAGTCATATATGTTAAATATATATTAGTATCCCACATCTTGTCCTGGCTGCTGTGTCCCTGGTCCCAGCGGGTCATTGCAATCTCTCAACTTCCTCCCTGCATTAAGAATTTGAGAACCTACCTGCCTGGTCAATAAGGACTCCTATCAAATAAGTCCTACCATCTCATCTGCATCCCTAAGATACCTTTCGTCCTGTGCTCAAAGTCCCTCTTTCCAAAGGATTCAAGAAAGTACGTTTGACCCGACCCCCCCCCCCGACCAAACTGTGAACTGAATTGTTCTTTGACATAAAAATATGTAGTGTGTGTGTTAAGTCTCACTACTGAGCCAGGTTCCCAGCAGTCAGTCCCAGCTCTCCACCTAACTATTAACCCTTCTCTCCTTTGGATCTATTAATTGAGTTACTTTTTCTTGCTTTATTTCTACTTTGCCAGCTTGCTGTAATCAAGCTGTTGTCCACTAGGTGGCACCCTAAACTTGGCTTGTGTTGTATCCCTTATTCCCATCTCTAGTATTATATCCCTCACTACTTATTTTCTCTTTTTTTCTCCTCTTTTCTATTACTACCCCCTCTGTTAGCTATGTTCCCTTTCCCTTCACAGCTATCTCCTGTAACCTAACTATTGTAATGGTACTCCCCACTCACCTGGAATTACCTAGAGCTCAACAATCTGTAGCTTTCTGTTGGTCTCTGGGATATCATTTTTACTTACTCTACTTGCTCTAACCCGCTCCGCTCACTCCGCTCCACTAGATTCATAGATTAGTACTAGGCTAACTGCCCTTGCAAGCCATTTTTTAAGCCTAGTCAATTATCCCTTGAGACTCAAACCCTGCACCTCTTGTTCATAAGACAAACACCTTAATCATTAGGCCACCCTCCTAACTACCCTACCCCATTCCCACCCACCCCATTTCAATTAGTTATACCTATACACCACACCCATACATAGCCACTCCCACGTCAGTCACACCACTCCAGCCTATCACATCACACCTAATTACCCTACTTCCACCAAGGAACATCAGCCACACCTGTCCCTGCGCTAACAAATTATCCCAATCACCAAGCCAGCATATCTAAACCTTAACATGAATAAACCTCCCAAACCTGTATACATCTTACTATTTCTCTTGTGCTTAGCTATACTCTCACTGATGACCTGTATTACCAGCTACCAAATACAAGTTAATACACCCACATACTAAGGAAAACTACTAACAACCCCTTTCTCAACAAAAACCCTACCCCTGATAGACTCCAGGGCGCTGGATAGATGGGGTAAAAAGGTTTATACTTCAGCAATTTTGGCAATTGGAGCTCTAAACTGCCAATTTCATATGTTAAAATATCAGCAACATGTTAATGGACTGCTTAAACAGAAAATGATGATGATTCCTGACTGTGGAATATATAGACTTACAGGATTTAATGCATTCTGCTGAACAGGTTGGAAAACATACTTTGCAATGTGGTTTTGATTCTTTAGAAGCCTCTTGCAGGGCTGCTGTTACTGGGTCTGTGCTTAGAAGGTATGCTTGGCTTAAGGAGCAATCTTTGCCTGATCATGTTAAAGCTAAATTGTTGGATGCTCCTTTAAATCAGGACCGCCAGTTTGGCAACAAGGCTGTAGAAGTTCTTAAAAAGAAGATGGAAGATAAAGCTAAATCTAGATTTTTTGCAAGTTCAGCCTCCTAGATTTAGTAGGCGCTGGCCTTCGAAGAATTGGTCCTTTCCAGCCCCTTCCAGGTCTTCCCAAGCCAAACCCAGACACAGTAAAAACCCCAGGTTTCAGTCCTAGGGGACCCGCAGAACTAAGCAGTGAGGAGCCTCCACTTCCAAATCTGGGAATAACAAGGCACCCCATATGGTAAACTGTCTCAATGACTTCCTTTTAAATTTTCCATGCACTTTTCTTTTGACTGCCGCGTTGGGGGGGGGGGGGATTGCTCTTCATGCAAAGAACTTGGGAACTCATTACCCAGGACAAATGGTTCTTAAATGTAGTGACCCAGGGATACAGATTTCATTTCCACACATTGCCAATGCCATTTGGGTAGCCGGACCTACCCCCAAATCAGTCGGCAGAGGCTCAAAAACAAGTACGTTCTCTCAAGCATGGGGGTTATTCAACTGGTACCGGTTATTCAACTGGTACCAGAAGAGGAAAAGGGACAAGGTTTCTACTCCAGACTTTTTCTGGTACCCAGAAAAGACAAATCATGGCGTCCAATCCTGGACTTGTCTACTCTAAGCACCTTTCTGGAGAGTCCAAATTCAAGATGCTGACTCTTCAATTACTTCCTATGCTAGACAAAGATGCCTGGTTGGCAACACTAGATTTAAAAGAAGCATACCTGCACATCCCAATCAGGGAATCTTGCAGAAGATACTTACGCTTCAAAGCAGGCTACACGCACCATCAGTTCTCTGCACTGCCCTTTGGCTTATCTACTGCACCCAGGGTATTCACGAAGTGCCTAGCTCCAGTTATTGCATTTTGCAGGCAAAGAAGTATTCAAATATACTCATACCTGGACAATTGTCTAATTCAGGCAGAAAGCCAGGACATACTTTTGAATCATCTGGCATTTGTAAAAAGGGTTCTAACTTGTCTGGGGTACAGCATAAACGAAAAGAAATCACAACTGGTACCCTGTCAAATTACATTCCTAGGAGCAAGCTTGAATACAACATCCCAGATGGCTTACCTCACACCAGAAAAGCAAATTAATTTGACAACCTACTTCAAACAAGTGGCCACAAAAACCCTGCTATCTGCAAGGCAAATACTGCAAGCCTTGGGGTTCATGGCCTCCTGTATTATTCTAATTCCATATGCAAGACCGCATATGAGGAAACTTAGTGGTATCTAAAAAGCCTATGGAGTCAACATTCTCACAGCCTAGAAACTATTCCTATCATACCTTGCCTACGCCTAGAGTTCCTTTGGTGGGCAGAGGCCTGCCACCAAAACAAGGGACTACCTTTCACTCCACCCCCTACCGCCCAAACCCTAACAGATACATCAGACTGCATGGGCAGCTCACCTGGCAGGGAAGTGCATTCAGGGCAAATGGAACCCAAGTCAAATGCACCTACATATCAGTCAGAAAGAAATGTTAGATGTATAGAATGCTCTGACAGCCTTTAAGGACTACATTCTTCCAGGACACCTAATGGTAATGACTGACACCACAGTTGTGGTACATAAACAAGCAGGGGGGGGTCACATTCTTACCCCCTCTGCAGACTAGCCATAACATTGTGGAACACAGCCTTGAGCTACCAAGTGCACCTACAAGCTTAATTCCTGCCAGGAAAATTAAATACACTGGCAGACGGACTAAGAAACCTCATGGACCCATACGAGTGGAAACTGGAACAAAGGATTTTACACATGACAAGCGAATGGGGGAGCCCATATATAGACCTGTTTGCACCCCCCAGAGCTACCAATTGGACAAATTTTGCACAAGGACTCTCCACAAACAAGCTTGGAAAGTGGATGCTCTGTCCTTCAGCTGGGAAACCTATCAGTCTATGCCTTCCCCCTGCTGCCTCTGCTCTCCAAAGTACGACTAAGTCAAACAGGGCAAACCAAGGATGATTTTGATTGCTCCAGATTGGCTGCGCCAACACTGGTGCCCCCTCCTGCAGAGTGTCACTGTTATCTCCATGACACCTGCCTCAGACTCCTTCCCTGCTGTCTCAGCAGGAGAACCAGATTCTGCACCCTCAACTTCCAACACAACCTTGCGGCCTGGCTGATTACTTTAACTCTCCCTTACCATCCCTCAGCAAACCTGTGATGGATGTCATCTTGGAGGCAAGGAGGCCTAGTACTGGAAAATCTTATGCTGAAAAATGGAAAAGATTTTGTCCCTGGAACTCATCTTAAGGGATGAGCACAGCAACTCCCAATTTATCTAGGATTTTACAATCAACTGAGATGCTTCACAAGGGCCTGTCTTTTTCCTCCATTAAAATCCACGCCTCAGCCATTTCAACTCATAACACAGAACCTTCCTCTTCTCTCATCCACTGCTCAAGCAGTACCTCAAAGGGGCTAAACATTTGAGACCACCCAGGAGAGCTCCAGCCCTAGCCTTGGACCTTAATTTTGTATTGGAGAAACTCACTCTACCTCCTTTCGAGCCAGCTGCTACTGCAGACTTAAAATTTCTTTCTTGGAAAACCGCTTTCCTTTCAGTAATCACTTCAGCTAGAAGGGTATCGGAGTTACAGGCCCTTATGGCAGTGGAGCCTTTAATCATCTTTCATGCGGACGGGGTGTCCTTCAGAACCAAATCCATCCCTCATGCCCAAGGTGGTATCCAGTGTGGCTCTTAATCAGTCCATTCATTTGCCAACCTTCTTTCCCAATCCACACAAAGGGGAACAGATTCTGCATTCCTTGGATGTGCACAAGCAACTTAGATTCTACTTGGACAGGACTAAACCTCAAAGAAAATCTGAACTGCTGGTAGCATTTGGTGCAGGGGCAGAGGGGAATGCTATTTCAAAACCATTCCTAAATGGATAAGCCATTGCATTAATTTCTGCTATAAGCTTCATGGAAAACCTATCTCCCAGGGGATCAGACCTCACTCCACCAGGGCTGCATCTACTTCTACAGCCTTTCTCAGAGGCGTTCCTACCAGGGACATCCTAGAAGCTGCTACCTGGAGTTCTGTACATACTTTCACCAAGCATTCTTATTTGCCAATTTTCTCTAAATCCAGAGCTGGCTTTGCCACTGCAGTCCTGCAAGGCCTTATAGCTGGCCCTAATGCTATATAAACTCCTCCCAACCATAGCTTTGGGAATCTACCCAAATGTAATGACTGCAACAGTGAAACACGAAGAGCATAGTAAAGTTGTGTACACTTACCATAAATGTAGATGCTAGTGTATTCACTGTTGCAGTCCTGGTTACCCTGCCTCCTGCCCCCTAACTTTTGGCTATACCTCTACTTTCCTTTACTATCCTTAAAGCCTTTTAGTGTATTTGCTTTTTTGTTGGAGGTATACCTTTGTGTTTTCATGTTTAATTGCTCCCCATTAGAGGGGCACCTGACATCTGGGGCAAGAAAAACTGATGTGATGGTGTTGACTGCATGTTTTCTACCCTTGACGACCTGACGTCATGGAAGAAGGGACAGCAACTGACGCAGGACCCAAGACTGTTAATCAGGCCAACTGAGGGCAACCTGTAAGCAGATTAACCAAATGTAAGGACTCCATTGAATACACTCCAACATCTACATTATGGTAAGTGTACACAACTGTACTTTTCTTGGAAGGTGTGGGTGTCTCCAGATTCATTGTAACCTTTTACTAGGAGGCCAAATAATTTTCACATCCCCGTCAGACAACTTTTCTAATTAAGGGAGTCCTGGTAGATGCTGTGGTGGTGGCAGCAGCCACCAAGAAGGAACTCAGACATCTGTTCATCCACCGAACAAGGAGTCTCTAACAATGGATAGATAGGGAAAGCAGATTTCTTTCTTCAGTGATTTTTTTTTGCCCTCTGATCGCTAAATTACCGTACTCATTGTATTGGATTGCAGCGAGACCATCTGAAAGAGCTAGGAGATGTTCTCCAAGGTTCAGTGGCTGAAGGGGTTTCAGATAGTTTCCTCTCAACTCCCTAATTTAAACTGTCAACACCTCTGTGAGACTTCGTATGCAGCGGATGAAGCAATTAGAGCAGCAGGTTCAGGAATTTCCCTAAGGAGACATTCTTGGATGTGCTTGTGTGACTTCGCGGAGCCCTTTTAATCTTCCTTTGTGAATGCCCCTTTCGATGGCTTGTCCCTGTTTTGGCCCAAGGACACGGACCAGGTGTGAGCAAGAAGGAATGACTGTCTGCCATAGTAGTCAGTTTTTCCATGACTACCAGACCTTTTTCCAAAGGTCCGAAAGGAAGTTGCAAAAAGTGGTTCCGAAAATCTGAGCTTTCCAGGACATGCGTGGTGAATCTTCCCAAGGGGCAGAGGGGTAAGTAGTAATGGAAGATGCTGACCATGTACCAGAGGGGGTCCACAGAATCAGAATGACTGGGAATCTTTGGTAAGTCCTTTCAACGCTCCTGAAAGGAGGCTAGCCTGTCTGTCTCTGAAGGCAGTCTGGAGCCAGTTATCTTTGTACCCAGAAGCCTGGTAACAAACTAGACAAGTGGGTACAAAGCATCATATCCAGAGGTTACTCCATACCCTTTTCTTTCCCCATTCCAAATATAAAAAAGGTCCCAGAAGTTCCACCTAGTCAAAGTGAATAGGCTACTTTAGAAATTCAAAAGTTGCTAGATAAGTCATCCAAACGGTCTTCGTAGAACAAGTAGGATCCAGAAGTTCCAAAGAAATCAGGGGACTCTACCAATTCTGGCTCTCAGCAATTTAAACAAGTCAGTAATAAAGTACAATTTCAGGATGGTAACACTGCAGTCAGTGCTTTCTTTTCTGGGACAAGACTATTGGATGTGCTCTCTAGATCTCCAGGATGCGTGCTACCACATAAAAATGGACAGGTGATCCAGGAGAAGCTTGCTCTTTCGGCTGGGAGCCAGTCGCTACCAGTTTCGAGCTCTGCCTTTTGCCCTCACTACAGCCCCCTACGTGTTCCCTAAATGTATGGCAATAGTCGCAGCTCAATTGAGAATCCTAGGATTCTGGGTGTTTCCATACTTGTATGACTGGCTCATAACTGCCACCACCAAGCATCTACTAATAAAAGCAAGAGACACCACCTTGCAGCTCTGCTCTCGCCTAGGAATTACAATAAACTATGAAGTCTGCCTTGCGGCCTTCTCAGCATGTTTATAGGAGCAGAATTGTATTCAACAAATATGGCCAGACTTCCTCCAGAAAGAGTTCAGGTTCTAAGACGTCAGATTGTAAATCTTCTAACAAAGAAAAGGGCTCAAGCAAGGGAAGTCCAAGTGTTTAGGATCATGGCAGCAATAATTCTGCTCCCACTAGCACGTCTACACATGAGAATTCTCCAGTGGCTACTGTCCACTCAGTGGTCCATGCAAGAACTGCTGATGTCCCACAAGATGACAAACTTGCAAGAAGGACCTTGGCTGGTGGCTTTACTCCACTCAAGTGACTGTAATTCAACCATTTGTACTTCTCAACCACTGGTTACAGTGACCACGGATGCCTTAGAGTGGGGTGGGGAGCATTATCTGGGAAAGACAGTCCAAGGCACTTGGCAGGATCATGAAGCCCACTTATACGTCAGTGTTCTAGAGATGAGCAGTGCTTCTAGCATTGCGAGTATTCCAGGACTCTCTTCCACTGGGAACTATCGCAATACAGACATGTCAGTTGTATAGTACATAAACAGGGAGGAACCAGATCTTACCCCTGTTGTTGAGAGGCCCTGAGAGTATGGCAGTGGGTGACCTACTGCCAACGCTTTGATAGCAATGCACATCCCGGGGAAATCCAACATAATAGACAGGCTCAGCGAGCTATTTTGATGCCTCACTACTGGTACCTGAAATGGACAGTAGCAGAAAAGATTTTCTGCAAATGGGGCCAGCCTTGCTGTGACCTTTTTGCAACATACATGAATGCCAAATGCAGCTGCTACTTTGCCCTTACACCCCCCCCCCCCCTCCATGGGAGTCACCAAGGGATGCACTTTACGATTTGCCCTCGGGTATCCTCTGCCTCCCCCCCCCCCCTTTCCACTAATACCCAAAGTACTTCAGAAAGCCAAACTCTTTGGAAGGGACTTGATACTCATCTGCCCCATAGGAGCCTTCGTTGCTAGGCCCAGTTCCAGACCTTTTTGACTCGTGTCAGGAAAGCTCCACCCTTCCCTTCAGACTCTCAAACTGACAGCTTGGCTGCTTTGATTCCAGCAATAACCAGGTTTCCAAACCTCTGTTAAGCATATCCTAATTTCCTCTCAAAGCCTCAAGAAAGCTGTATAGAAGCAAATGGAAAAGCTTCTCCTTATGGGCTTCTGATAATCACATTGACCCTTTTTCTGCCCCAGTAAATTCCATTTTAGAATTCCTAGCAACGCTATTTAATGAAGGTGCAGCTACCATTAGAGTTCAGCTAGCAGCAATATCCAATTTCCATTTAGGTGAATCTGGCCTCAATATTCTGTCTTGTAGACTGTGCAAAGCCTTTTTTTAAAGTACTTTGTTATTGAGATCACCTATCAGAGACTCTCCAGCATCATGAGACTTCAATTTCATCCTATCTTGTTTAATTCTTCCCCTGTTTGAGCCAGCATCATCTTGCGAACTCAAGTTTTTGACACTAAACTATTCTCTTGATATCAGTTACCTCTGCTAGAAGAGTCAGAGCTGCAAGCCTGGTCCTGTAAAGCTCCCATACTGGCTTTCCATAGGGACAGGGTGTCCTTACGAACAAACCCTTCTTTCTTCCCAAAGTATGTTCAGATTCAAATTTGAACCGAAATGTAGTGCTGCCTGTCTTCTACCTAAATTACAAAAAATAAGGCAGAATACATGCTGCATAAACGATGTGCAGAACTAAGGAATTCAGAAAGTCTGACCAGCTCTTTATCTCCTTTTCAGACTTAAAGAATGGTACCCCAGTCTCTAAGGTAATACTTTCAAAATGGCTTTCAGATTGCATAACCTTTTTCTACAAGTCTCAAAATAGATATCCCCAAAAGTTAAAGCCCACTCTGCAAGAGCCATTGCAATCTCTTCCACCTTTCTGGCTAAGCTACCAATTGATACTATTTGTGCTGCGGCAACATGGGCAAAACCACATACCTTTATCACTCATTACAGCGTCGATTTGGCCTCCAGGAACATGGCCTCCTTTGGTTCCACTATTCTGAAGAATGTTCTCCCTTGCGCCACCCAAGAAAGATGGTGCTAGGGAAGCTGTCCCAACCTGGTAAGAATGATGGCGAGGTAGGACAACACATGAAGTTGTGCTCACCATAATGTTCCGTGTGTGGTGTTTATCTTCACCTTCATTCTTGCATCCCACCCACTATTCCCCTGGCCATTTTTACTCCTGGAAGACCAGAGTCTGTACAATTGGATTACATTACTCTCTGACCTTCATCAGACTGAGTTGTTTTTTGCCGTGATACTTTCATACTATTATAAGTGCAGACGAGATCTGGGGAGGTTTTCTGGTGCATGCTGGAATAGGGTATAGCCATGAGCTGGCAGGAGACCTCTAGCTCTAAAGGCAGAGGCTGATCAGAGGATAATATCTGAACCCATCCTAGTAAGAGTGAAGGCAGAGACGGACAACACACATGGAACTATATGGTGAGTACACAACTTTTTTTCATGGTGCTGCAGCTTTCCTGCTTTAAAGGTTGCTTTTGCATGTTTATCAAAACCAAATGGAAGTTTTTTGACCACTTGCAGTTATGCTTTCAGTTCCTTATCTAGTGAGCTATACAGTTTTAAGTCATCCACAAAAAAAAGTCTTTATACTTTGTTTTCTGGGAGACAAATTATAGGCATGACCTAATCTGTTAGTTTCATGTTTTAAGGGCAAGGCAAAAGCAGTGGTGAACAGAGTCACCCTGGAATACCCCCCTTATAATAATTGTCTGGAATAATAATTTACCCTTTATTACGTCTCAACTGCAGAGTTGTTTGCCACTATTTCATGGTCGCCGTAATGTAATCAATCAGTGTAGGATGTATATTGTACATGTTTAAGCAGTCTGTAAATGTCGAATACTGTCAATACTTTTTTATAGTTTTATGTATACACTACCCTTTTTTACAGTTTTCCATTATGGCTTTGTTCCATATGACTTTCCTTGGTTACTCTTTTTTTGCTCTATTATCATGATTGAGTTTACTTCTAAGTGACTTTAAAACTGTTTACTACTGTAGCTGCCACTTCCAGTATTAAGACTCTGCTGTGTCTAAAGACTTGCAGGGATCCTGCAGAAATTTGATTTGATCGGTCTCGTAGTTCTGTATGTGGTGAGGAACTGCACTTGGTCTATTTTTAGAGGCCGTTTAAAGGCTGTGGGCTTTTTGAAGCCCTCTGTGAAACGAGATGGAAGTTTGGTTGATAGGGGCTGCCTTTTTGGTGGAGCATGTAGGCTGTTAATTTGAAGTAAGAGGCCAATGTTTGATGTCCCTGTCTTTGTAGAGAACCTTCTGCTTCTGGGTTGAGTTCCTACTTTAATGTCTCATTCTAATGTTTGAGACTTGGTGACAGGTTGGTGGGTTTGCATGGGAATCATCTGAGACAAGTTCATGGTTAGATTGGGGAAGTGGGGGGTAGTGCATTCCTAGAATTTACATGCTTTGTTTAGGATCGGATTTTTTCCATTGACCATTGGGTGCACATGTTTTGCTGGTCTGTTTGCTTACTGGCTTGGAATCATTTTGCCTTGGTCCTTCATGTCTAGCTGGTGGGTTAGGAACTTTTTTGAGGCTTCCTAGTTGTGCTTGAGTGAAAGTCTTGTGGATAGATGTAGCAGATTTCCCTTGGTTCATTTGTGGCTGTCTCGTTTAGTTTGGGTACTTGAGGAACTGTCTCCCTGGTCAGTCACTTGCAGATGACTACCTCCTGGGTCTAGTTAATGTATAAACCTCCTTTTTTCATAGCAGCTGTAAACTGTTTTTTTTCGGCTGGGGGTTCTCCTTGGTTACTTGTGAAAGGCCAAAACAGGCGGCAGGGTGTTAAGCATGGTGCTTCATTTTTCCTGAGGGTAGTGGTTCCTCATACAGGACCAGGTGGTCCTGGGCTAAATGTCCAGTTCATCTTTGAGCCCTGGGAGTGAGGTCAGTTTTTTAGGGGAGGGGGATGCTAGCCCATTTTCTGCTATAGGCATTCCATATTTTGGCTCCTGTTATAGTATTTTCTGTGTAGGAGTAGCTGCTTATAGAATGTCCTCCATTAGATTTAACATTTGTTGACTTGGAAGGTTGGATTAGTACAGACCCTATTTTCAGCAGAGGCCCGGTTGTTACTATTTGAGTTGATCATCAATGGGGATCCTCCTTGAGGGCTTATAGTAATACCCTCCTCCAGTCATTCTGTGTGCGTGGTTAGTCTGTCTAGCAGGCCTTTTTTAACTTGCAGGGGAGTCTGGCAGCAGAGTATGTGCATTGTATATTAAGAGGATACCATCATTGTTTTGCAAATCGTTGGTTTACATTGCTAAGTGGATGAATGTTTTAGACTGGGTATTTGCTCGTTAGTTGGTGACATCTTGGTACAGTCATGCAGGCATGCAACTGTCCCTAAATGTGTGGATTTCATTGAAAGTCAAATTTTAGATTGGTAAGCTGGGTAAACCCAACCATATGACCTTTCTAAAAGTCTTTTGTAAATCAACTGATCAGGTAACATGTTTGTTGTACAGCAGTTACTGAGAGTAAAACAGAGGCAGGTAATAGGTTGTGCTTCTGAAGAAACTGTAGGTGGGCACAGTCACTTTACAAAGTCTGTTTTAATTCATTTATATGAAGTCAGAGC
Organism: Protopterus annectens; assembly: GCF_019279795.1. Lineage (NCBI taxonomy): Eukaryota > Metazoa > Chordata > Ceratodontiformes > Protopteridae > Protopterus > Protopterus annectens. The sequence continues at coordinate 650,768,359 of NC_056726.1, forward strand.
AAACTCTTATGGATAATGTAAATCTCCCTCAAAGCATAAATGTTTGGACAAAGTAAGGCAAAAAGTAAATACCAAATGAGTTAATGTGCGGTACACTGAACCGAATTAAATAGTTGCAATTTTAGGAGTAGTTGATATTTAAATGCTTATATTGAGCCAGTGAATGGTGAGTGAGTAACCCAGATTTGGATGGGTTTTGAAGTACAGAACATTTTGATGCAGTCCTGGAAGAGCTAACAGGAAACTGTCTGAAATTAAACATGCAAGATGAAAGCACTTGCACGAGTTAGTATGCAAGTATGTATCCCTTAGCTGTTTCAGCATCTAGAGAATTTGTGGAAATTATTTTTTTCTGCAGTACCCTGCCCACTGATGCCCTAGGCTTATCCTGTTCAGCCTATTTCATCCTCTGATGAGCCAGACCATTTGTGCCCAAGGTAAAGAAGCCCTGCAGCCCATTTGTTCCTGCTTGATGTTAGAGCCATAAGATCTCATTTGTTCTTTGTGGATCCACCCTAGATTACTTGCTAAAGTACTCCTCTCAAAAGATTTCAGTTTTTTCTTTCATTATTGCTTGGTAGCATAAACTTGAGAAGGGGGGTTATTCCTGTCCTGCATTTTAAGGCTGTAGATGGGATAGTGGAAGGTGATGGATGTCAAGGAAAATAATTTGTAGTATTAAATAAAATGTAAAGTTTTGCCGTACTTCTCATTGCAGAGTTACAAGAAAAATAAAACTGTATGCTAGCTGGCACTGAGGTGGTTGCAGTAGTTTAAACCCATGTAGTCGAATGTAGCAATAACCCATGGCTGTGAGTAATGCTGGTTTTACCCATGGTTGGTGTAGTTTGGGTAAATCCAGCATTATCCACTCCCAGCCATGGGTTATTGCAGTTGTGCAGTAATTAAGAAAACATTACTTGCTTTTCTTAAATGTCTTTGTATAACGGCGCCATAGTGGTTCCAGTTTTTGGTATTTTGGGGCTTTCTTGATGTACTGCACATGTGTATCAGAATTCTGTTCCAGCGCTTATGCAAGTACATCTGTGCTTTGAAAAGAAAGCAAGGGAGATTTTTTTTTAAGTTAAAAAGAGAGAAAAACCTTTGAAATCTGGACAGTACGGAGGTAGGAGAGAAACGGCAGAAATAAAGGATAATCTAGTACAGTTTTCTACTTTTGCATAATGTACTTTATTTTCCTTGTGTTTTCTGCCCAGATGTTCTTCGTGTTTCACTGTTGCAGTCATTACATTTGGGTAATCCTGCTGGCAGGTTGCCCTCAGTCGGCCTGAATTCCAAAGTCTTGGGTCCTGCGTTGGCTGTTGCCTCTTCCCTGATGTCAGGTCATCAGGGGTATAAAAAAAGCAGCCAACGCCATTTTCTTCAGTCTTTCTTGCCGTGCGGTACCCGAAGCAAAAGCAGTTCGCAAGTGCTGGTCGTCAGATTCCTGAGATTTTCATGTTTGAGTTTCAGACCCGAAGTCTTCAATAAAGCTAAGTACCCCGCTTGGGAAACCTTTTCTTGCTCCAGACCGATGTCAGAAAAAGTTAATTGTATTTCTTGTGGAAAGCAAATGCCTCATAAGGACTTTCATTCTTAATGCATTTCTTGCTTAGGCCCTGTTCACAACGTTTCTGGTTGTCTGTTTTGTGCTAGATTTAACCAACGCACAATAGCGTCGGTATGATTTGCTTTAAACTGTTTTGGATGCTGGTTTAATTATCCAGAAATGTCTGATAGCCATCCGACTATCGGAGTTCACAAAAAACGCAAAGAAAAGGAGAGATAAACAACCGAATTCCAAAACCAACTAAGCTACTTCTAAGCCAATCGCCGGTTCTCAGTGAGGCGCTTTCTCAGCCCCTGACGCCTGCTACTTTAGAGTCGCAGGCCGCTACCGACCCCCATGTGGAGTCTGTTATGCCACTGGAAACTCAAGGTATTGGAGCCTCTGACACTATTCCCTCAGATGGGTCCAGAGCCGCTGAGCAGGCACAGGCTTCTGAGGGTGTATTCAGACCTAAACATCTTTACATTAAACCAACTTCAGCTTCAAAGGCAAAGACTAAAGCACCTTCTAAAGCAAAGAAACAAACTCAAGCCACGCGGGCAGGCCTCTATGCCCACAAAACAGATGCTCAAAATGGCTGAAGACTTGATTACCTTGATCAGGGGTTCCCATCCCCCTCCTGATAAGAAGCCTAGACCAGAAACAATCTTCAGATCAGGTTCTATTTCTTCTGATTCCTCTGCTGATCAGGAATATTCTCTCCCCCCCCCCCCCCATCAGAATTCTGATGCAGAAGAATCTGTATCTTCAGATTCTCCTCCAGAGGATTATTCTTTTGGGGAAAAATTGCATACCATGAGGGAGCATTTCCACTGAGAGCCAAGATTTTTCAGAATCTAAAGAGAGGCTCAGGGATTTCCTTTTACTACCTCAACACAGGCCTCTAGCCATTCCACCTGTTAGACATTGTAGATGTATTTTCGGAGTCTAGTCTGACCCCTGACCTCCAGCTCCTGTTAAGCCTGACAGATGTTACAGGGTTCCTGACTCTCATAAATTCCTTTTTAAAATCCTGCTGCTGACCCAGAAACTATTTCACAGGGTCCCAAAGGAGTTGAGGCTTCCGCTGCAAAAAAAACCCCTACCCCCTTTGACAGGGATTCTAGGGCACTGGATAGATGGGGAAAAAAGGTTTACACATCTGCTACCTTGGCTATAAGGGCCTTAAACTGTCAGTTTCATATGCTCAAGTATCAGCAACATGTCATGGCATTGCTAAAACAGAAAATGTTGCTGAATTCTGAATGTGTAGAAAACAAGGAAATGCAGGATTTATTGCATGCAGCTGAACAAGTTGGAAAGCATACTTTGCAATGTGGTTTTGATTCTTTGGAGGCCTCCTGCATGGCCGCAGTTACGGGTTCTGTAATTAGGAGGCATGCTTGGTTAAAGGAACAAAATCTGCCTGATCAAGTTAAACTATTAGATGCATCTTTACAGCATGATACTTTGTTTGGTGTTAAGGCAGAAGAGGTGTTAAAGGAAATGGAGGACAAAGCTAAATCTATGCAAACTGTCAAAGATTTTTACAAGTACAGCCACCTAGGTTTAGTAGACACTGGCCTACAAAGAATTGGTCCTTTCCTGTGTCAGACAGACCTCAAAGGGGCAGATCCAGATGCCCTAGAGGCAGATTCCAGGCGCAAGGTTCATACAGGTCAAAGCAATGGGGTGCTTCTACCTCCAAAGTTAGAGAAGACCAATCACAGCCATACAGGAAACAGTCCCAATGACTTCCCCCTGCCGGCACCAAGCACTTATGTCCTGGCAGCACCCTTAGGGGGGAAATTAGCTCTTTTCTCTCAATTGTCACATTATAACCCAGGACAAGTGGGTTCTAAACAGTGTCGCAAGGCTAGAAGTTCCATTTCCATACCCTGCCAAAGGCAAACGGCTGGCCAGATCTCCCAAAAAATCAATGGGCAGAGGCGCAAAAACAATTCTCATCCCTCATGGACATGGGGGCCATTCAGCAAGTACCAGAGCAAGAGCAGGGACAAGGATTTTACTCACGACTGTTCTTGGTACCCAGAAAGGACAAGGCTTGGAGACCAGTACTGGACCTATCTATTCTAAATACATTCCTGGATATATCAGAATTCAAAATGTTAACTTTGCAGCAGCTTCTGCCCATGCTGGGCAAGAATGTTTGGCTTGTGACTTTAGACCCAAAAGAGGCATACCTGCATGTCCCAATCAGACAGTCATGCAGAAGGTACCTCATATTCAAGGCTGGCTCAATGCATTACCAATTCTCTGCACTGCCCTTTGGCTTATCTACTGCGCCCAGGGTCTTTAAAAAGTGCCTGGCACCAGTAATTGCATTCTGCAGACAGAGGAATACAAATATCTTTACTTAGACGAATGTCTAATTCAAGCAGAGAACAAGGACATTCTTCTACAGCATCTGGCGTTTGTGAAAACATTACTAACAGGCCTAGGGTACACAGTAAACGAAAATAAATCAAAACTCGTACCCTCTCAAGAGACTATTCCTGGGTGCAAGCTTAAATACAACTGCCCAGATGGCTTATCTCACGCAAGACAAACACAGACAACTGACTACTTATTTCAAAATGTTGGCAACAAATACCCAGTTATCTGCAAGAAAAATTCTGCAGGCTTTGGGCTTCATGGCATCCTGCATTCTGCTAATTCCGTATGCAAGACTGCATATGAGGAAACTTCAATGGTATCTAAGAAGTGTTTGGACTCAACATTGCCACAGCCTGGAAACAATTACCCTCTTTTCCTGCCTGCAACAAGAGTTTCGATGGTGGGCAAAAGCCAGTCACCACAACACGTGACACCCATTCACCTTACCCACAGCCAGGCATACATTGAAAACAGATGCATCAGATTATGCCTGGGGGGCCCATATGGCAGGAAGATGTATTCAGGGCACATGGTCCGCAAGTCAAATGCATCTACATATCAATCAAAAAGAGATGCTAGCAGTTCAGAATGTCGTGACAGCCTTCAAGGATCTCCTTCCTCCAGGACAACTACTGATAAGGATGGATAATACTACAGTTATGAGGTACATAAACAAGCAAGGGGGCACACATTCCTACCCCCCTGCAGACTAGCCATGAACTTGTGGGACACAGCATTGACTTGCCAAGTACATTTGCAAGCACAATTCCTGCCGGGAAGGATAAATACTCTGGAAGACTAAGCAAAAACCTAATGGATCCACAAGCCTTCAGCATGGTAACAAGGAGCTGGGGATGCCCGGACATGGACCTATTTTCCTCCCCTCACAATTGCCAACTACAGAGATTCTGCACAAGGACTTGTCACAAGCAAGCATGGAAAGTGGATGCTCTTTCAGATGGAAAAACCTAATGGTATATGCCTTTCCTTGTCTGCCTCTCCTCCCCAAGGTACTACTCAAGGTCAGACGAGAAGCCAAAAATGATACCGATTGCCCCAGACTGGCCCCGCCAGCACTGGTACCCAATCCTAAAGAGCTTGTCTCAATGCCCAGCTGGGACATTGACACGATTGTTCCAAATATTCCTCAGATTTTGCAATCCTTAACTGAGATGCTGGATAAAGGCCTTTCCTTTTAATCAATTAAAATTCATTCTTCTGCCATTTCTGCTCATTACAATATAGAACCACCTATTTTTTCTCATCCATTACTAAGGCAGTACCTCAGAGGGGCCAAAAACATAAGACCCCCCCCCCCCCCCCCCAAGGAGAGCACTAATACCTGCATGGGACCTCAACTATGTCTTGGAAAAACTTACACTGCCTCCGTTTGAGCCAGCCTCTGCAGTTTATATAAAATTCTTATCCTGGAAAACAGCTCTGCTCCTAGCAATAACCCCTGCTAGACTAGTCAGGCACTCATGGGTGTGGAACCTTTTATTTTCCATCCTGACAGGGTTTCTCTGAGGACAAACCCTACATTTTTGCTTAAGGTAGTGTCCAGTGTGGCCCTTAACCAAACAATTCACTTGCCTACTTTTTACCCAAACCCACAGAATAAGGGTGAGACTGCTGCATTCTTTGGACATTCAGACAGCTACACTTCTACTTGGAACCAAAGCTTTCAGAAAGACTGAACGACAACTAGTAGCATATTCTGCAGGATCACAAGTAAAGCCCATCTCAAAGCAGACTGTTTCAAAGTGGATAGGCCACTGCATTTGTTTCTGCTATTCACAGCATGGCAAATCACTGCCTAAGGGGCATTAGGCCACATTCCACCAGAGCAGCAGCCACTTCAGCAGCCTTCCTTAGAGAAGTACCAACCAAAGACGTCTTAGAGGCTGCAACTTGGAGTTCAGTGCATACTTTTACAAAGCACCATCACTTACCTCTCTACTCTAAATCCAGGGCAGGCTTTGCCACTGCAGTTCTGCAGGGCCTGATAGCCTCTCCTAATCCTGTTTAGCACCAGCTTCCCAACCATAGCTTTGGGATTCAACCCAATTGTAATGACTGCAACAGTGAAACACGATGAACATGGTACAGATGTTCATTGTGTTTCACTGTTGCAGTCATTACACTTGGGTTTTTCTGCTGGCAAGCTACCCGCAGTCAGCCTGAATTCCAAAGTCCTGGTCTGGCGTCTGTTGCTGTTGCCTCTTCCCTGACGTCAGTGCGCCCGGGGTATAAAAGATGTAGCAGACACCATTTTCTTCAGTCTTTCTTGCCGCCCGAAGCAAAAGCAGTTCAAGTGCCGGTCGGCCGACTCCTGAGATTTTCAAAATCGAATTTCGGATCCGAAGTCTTCAATAAAGCTAAGTACCCCGTTGGGGAAACTTTTTTCTTGCTCTAGACAGATGTCAGAAAATTAACATTTTGTATTTCTTGTGGGAAGCAAATACCTCATAAGGATTTTCATTCTTACTGTATTCCTTGCCTAGGCCCTGACCACGACGTTGCTAGCTGTCTGATGTTCATCGTGCATACAGCTGCAGTAATCACAGATGGGTTTTCTGCCGTCAGGCGGTCCCTCGGTCGACCAAATTCCAAAGTCTTGGTCCGGCGTCGGTTGTCGTCGCTTTCTCTTCTGACGTCAGTGAAGCCAGAGTATACAAGACACAGCCAACGCCATGTTCTTCAGTCTTTTTTGCTGTGCGGTGCCCGAAGCAGAAGCAGTTCGCAAGTGCCGGTCGGCCAGCTCCTGAATTACGAAAATTTTGGAAACCGAAGTCTTCATTAAAGCTAAGTACCCCGTTGGGGAAACTTTTCTTGCCTCAGACCGATGTCAGAAAAAGTTAATAATTGTATTTCTTGTGGGAAGCAAATACCGCATAAGGATTTCCATTCCCTCTGCATACCTTGTTTAGGCCCAGACCACGATGTCTCGGGCTGTCGCTTTTGCGCTACCTTCAATAAACGCACTATTAAGCGTCGGGCGGAGTTCGCCCAACACTATTTTGGTAAAGCTTTTGATTATAAAATGTCGTCAGACACTCCGACTACCGTTTTGTCCAAAAAACGCAAAGAAAAGGACCGACATGCGAGGCCCGCGGTCCCTGCCGACACCACACCAAAACAGGCTACACGTGGTCCGGTTCTCAGCGAGACGCCTTTGCAGTCCCTGACTACAGACGACACTCCTTTGGCGGTGTCCTCTGTACCGAGACCGCTGGGTCCTCGGCCCTTTCCCAGACTACAACCACTGAAGCCTTTGCTAATGTTGAGCCTACTAATGTGGACAGGTCCACCTCCACCCACGGTGTCTTTAGACCCTCATCTTCTTTTTCTATTAAGGCCTTGACTAAATCCAAAGCAGCCAGGCACCCTAAGAGGCCTGTTGCACAGGGCCCATCTCCAGGTCCCATGCCTAAAAAAACAGATGCTTAAAATGGCTGAGGATTTAATTACTCTTATCAGAGGTTCTCAACCCCCTCCAGACAAGAGACCCAGAGTGGAGGAAGATTCTCCCTCTTCTGATCAGGGATCCATTTTATCAGAACATTCTGATGCAGAGGAACACTCTTACTCCCCTTTTGAGGATTCGGATGCAGAACAGTCCATCCCTTCTGTATCTCCTCCTGAGGATTTTTCCTTTGGGGAAACCTTGCACACCTTGAGGGAACACTTCCATTGGGAAGGCCAAGACTTTTCAGATTCTAAGAAAAGCCTTAGGGAATTTCTTTTACTTAACACAGACCTCTGGCGATACCCCCTGTTTTGGACATACTTGATGATGTTTATTCGGAGGCTTGCCTTAACCCGGATTCTTTGCCTCCTGCGCCAGTCAAACCTGATAGGTATTAGAGTACCCAACTCTCACCAATTTCTCTTCAAAAGCCATAATGCTGACCCTGAAACAATTTCACAAGGCCCCAAGGGATTGAAGGCCTCCACTGCCAAGAATCCACTTCCTGCAGAAAGGGAGTCAAGATCTTTAGAAAGGTGGGGTAAAAAGGTATATACCTCGGCCACCCTAGCCATGAGGGCCTTAAATTGTCAGTTTCATATGCTTAAATATCAACAGTTCCTGTTATCACAATTAAGGAATAAAATGTCTCAACCTGAAACCAGATTTAAAGGAGTTACAGGATATGATGCATAGTGCAGAGCAAGTGGGTAAACTCACTTTACAATGTGGTTATGATGCCCTAGAGGCTTCAAGTAGAGCGGCTGTTACAGGATCAGTCATTCGCAGACATGCTTGGCTTAGAGAACAAAACTTGCCTGATCATGTCAAAGCTAAACTTCTAGATGCTCCTTTACAAAAGGATGTGCTGTTTGGTACTAATGCTGAGGAGATACTACGGAAAATGGAAGAAAAAGCCAAATCTGTGCAAACTGTCAAAGCCTTTTTACAGGTCCAACCACCACGTTTTAGCAGAAATTGGCCTTCAAAAAACTGGTCCTTTCCAGCCACTGACAAGCCCCAAAGAGGTAGATACAGACGCACAAGGGGCAGAGGGCAATCACAAGGATCATATAGAGGACGACAATGGCAAACTCCAGTACCAAGAGGTGGCGAGGACAGTGCACAATACAGGAAGCAAACCAAATGACTCCCGCATGTCCATGCCAAGCACGTCTCAGCTGGCAGCACCTCTGGGAGGAAAGCTAGCATTATTTGCAGCCAATTGGCATATTGTCACAACAGACAAATGGATCCTGGACATTATAAACAGAGGCTACAAATTTCATTTTCATACTCTTCCAAAAATGAGAGGCATGCCAAACCTGCCACAGAATCAAAGGGCGGAGGCACAACTACAAATTTCAAAGCTCATAAGCATGAGAGCTATTCAAGAGGTACCTACTCACGAACAAGGTCAAGGTTTTTATTCAAGACTTTTTCTGGTACCAAGGAAAGGAACCGACTGGAGACCCATTTTGGACTTATCCATCCTAAACACATTTCTACTCGTACCAAAATTCAAGATGCTCACATTACAGCAACTTCTTCCCATGCTGGGCAAGGAGTTTTGGCTGGTAACTTTGGACCTCAAGGAGGCATACCTGCATGTCCCAATCAGACAAAGCTGCAGAAGATACCTCAGATTTCTTGCAGGTTCAATCCACTATCAATTCTCTGCATTGCCCTTTGGCTTATCTACTGCGCCCAGAGTATTCACAAAGTGCCTGGCATCAGTGATTGCCTACTGCAGACTTCAAGGGATACAAATTTACCCGTATTTGGACGCCTGCCTGATCCAAGCGGACAGCAAACACATACTTCTGGAACATCTGGCATATGTGACACGGTTATTACATTCTCTGGGATACACAATCAACAAAGAGAAATCCAGGCTAACACCATCTCAGAAAATAACTTTCCTGGGTGCCAACTTGGACACAAACACCCAGATGGCCTATCTTACGCCAGAAAAACAGGGGCAACTATCTCATTACTTCAAAATACTAGCAAAAAGTACCAGGCTTACTGCAAGAAAAATCATGCAGGCTCTGGGATTCATGGCATCTTGCATTCTTTTAATCCCATGTGCAAAGCTGCATATGAGGAAACTTCAGTGGTACCTAAAAAACCTATGGTCTCAACACAGTCATAGTTTGGAAACAATACCAATAATCCCATGTTTGCAAAAGGAATTTCTATGGTGGGCCCAAGCAGGTCAAGCAAACACAGGCCTCCCATTCTGCAAGCCTCAAGCAAAGCAAGTTATCACAACAGACGCCTCAGATTACGCCTGTGGGGCGCACATGACTGACAGGTGCATCCAGGGCAAATGGTCCCAAAAAGAAAAGCACCTTCACATCAATCAAAAAGAAATGCTAGCAGTAATAAATGCAATTACAGCTTTCAAGGACTTCCTGCATCCAGGACAATTACTGATAAGAACAGACAACACCACAGTAATGTGGTACATAAACAAGGAGGAACACATTCATACCCCTTGTGCAGACTAGCCATGACTCTTTGGAACTTGGCTCTGGAATGGCAAATCGAACTTCAAGCCCAGTACCTGCCAGGATTGGAAAACACGCTGGCAGACAAATTAAGCAGAAATATGACAGATCCACACGAATGGAAGTTACATCCTCAGGTGTTTACAGAAATAACCCAAGTGTGGGGGTGGCCAGACATAGATCTTTTTGCCTCCCACAGGAATCAATTGGAAACGTTTTGTTCAAGGACCTTTCATCCAAAGGCCTGGAGAGTGGACCTTTCATTCAGTTGGACAGCATGGACAGTTTATGCATTCCCACCTCTGCCTCTTCTGCCCAAGGTACTTTTGAAAGCAAGAGCAGACAGACCGAAGATGATACTGATTGCTCCAGATTGGCCACAGCAACACTGGTACCCACTGCTGAGGAGCCTAACACATACTCCTCCCTGGTCCCTGCCTCTAATGCCTCTTCTGCTGACTCAGCACAGCTACAAAACTCTCCACAGCCAGCTGAAAACACTCAATCTCGCTGCATGGAAAATTCCTTAACACCACAACAGACCCTACTCTCCAAGGAGGTGCAGGATGTCATTTTGGAGGCCAGAAGGCCATCTACTAGAAAAGCTTACTCCGCAAAATGGAAGCGGTTTTGCTCTTGGAATGAGAAAAAAGGCCAGGACCCTAGAAAACTGAACTTGCCTCAGGTATTACAGTATCTAGCTGAGCTGCTGAACAGTGGACTTTCATTTTCTTCCATAAAAATCCATGCCTCAGCCATTTCTGCAGAATACAACACGGATCCTCCTTTATTTTCTCACCCACTCTTACGACAGTTCCTCAGAGGGGCTAAGAATATTAGACCACCAAGGAAACAACCAATACCAGCCTGGGATCTTAATTACATACTAGAAAAATTAATTGCCTCCTTTTGAACCAGCTGCCTCAACAGATTTGCAATATTTGTCCTGGAAAACTGCCTTCCTTCTGGCTATCACTTCAGCTCGTAGAGTTTCGGAGCTACAGGCCCTCATGGCAGTGCAGTCCTTTCTCATTTTCCATCAGGACAGGGTTTCCCTTCGTACCAACCCATCATTTATGCCTAAAGTGGTATCCAGGGTAGCTTTAAATCAAGCCATACACCTTCCTACCTTTTACCCCAATCCTCAAAACAAAGGGGAAAGGCTGCTACATTCTTTAGACATCCATAGGCAGCTACGTTACTACTTGGACAGAACAAAGTCCTTCAGGAAATCAGAACAACTCTGTGTCCTATGCTGTAGGGGCTCAAGGGAAGCCAGTTTCCAAACAGACTATTTCAAAGTGGATAGGCCACTGCATACGGTTTTGTTATTCCTATCATGGGAAATCTGTTCCTACAGGTATCAGATCACACTCCACCAGGGCCACAGCTACCTCTACAGCCTTCCTCAGAGGAGTTCCTACCAAAGATATTCTGGAGGCAGCCACTTGGAGTTCTGTACATACCTTCACAAAACACTACCACCTGCCTTTATATTCCAGAACCAGAGCAGGCTTTGCCACTGCTGTTTTACAGGGCATTCTGGCTCAACCCAGTTCCTCCTAGTACCTACCACCCTGTGCGTAGCTTTGGGACTCTACCCATCTGTGATTACTGCAGCTGTATGCATGATGAACATAGTATAATTTTGTACCTACCATAAATGTAGATGTTAGTGCTAATACAGCTGCAGTACAGGTTTCCCTCCCTCCTTCCCCACTTGGTAAAGGCATGGGGCCTAAACCTCTTCATACAACCTGACTGGGTTATCCTTCTATGGTGTATTTGCTTGCTACCACTGATTTTGGATTATATTGCATTGCATGTATACACATATAAGCATAATTTATCTTTTGCCTTCCTTCTGGGGGCACCTGACATCTGGGGCAAGAAAGACTGAAGAACATGGCGTCGGCTGTGTCTTATATACTCTGGCCTCACTGACGTCAGAAGAGAAAGCGACGACAACCGACGCCGGACCAAGACTTTGGAATTCGGCCGACCGAGGGACCGCCTGACGGCAGAAAACCCATCTGTGATTACTGCAGCTGTATTAGCACTCTAACATCTACATTTATGGTAGGTACAAAACTGTACTTTTTGTGCTAGATTTAACCGATGCACTATCAAGCATCGGTACGATTTTGCATTTCATTACTTTGGCCAAAGGTTTAATTATACAATGCCGTCGGAACAGCCGACCGGAGTTTATAAAAAGCGCAAAGAAAAGGACAGGCATCAGAGATCCAAAACTGATGAGGCCTCCGCTAGGCTAGTCGCTGGTTCGCCAGTTCTCATTGAGGTGCTTTCGCTGCCCCTGACACCCGCTACCTTAGAGCCACAGGCCGCTTCCGACTCCCATGTGGAGACAACTAGGCCTCTAGATACTCAAGGTATTGGGCACTTCGGAACTATTCCCTCAGATGGGTCTGGAGCCGCTGTACAGGCATCTGCTTCTGAGGGTGTTTTCAGACCTACACAGTTGTCAAGCCAACCTCAGCTTCCAAGGCAAAGACTAAAACAGCTTTAAAGACAAGTGCAGCATTCTCCTGGACAGACTTCCATGCCTAAGAAACAGATGCTTAAAATGGCCGAAGACAAACAGATGCTTAAAATGGCCGAAGACCTTAATTACTTTGATCAGGGGTTCCCATCACCCTCCTGATAAGAGGCCTAGGCAAGATACAGAATATGATTCTTCTGATCAGGTTTCCATTTCCTCTGACTCCTCTTCAGAACAGGGATATTCTCTTCCTATGAGGATTCTGATGCTGAAGAAATCTATACCTTCAGGGTCTCCTCCTGAGGATTACTCTCTTGGGGAAATCCTGCATACCATGAGGGAGCATTTTCACTGGGAGAGACAAGATTACTCAATCTAAGAAAAGGCTCAGACTTTCTTTTACTGCCTCATCACAGACCTCTTGCTATTCCACGTATTCTAGACATTGTAGATGTATTTTCAGAGTCCGGCCTGACTCTTTACCCCCTGCACCTGTTAAGCCAGACAGATACTACAGGGTTCCAGATTCTCATAAATTTCTGTATAAAAACCCTGCTGACGACCCAGAAACTATATCTTAGGGTCCCAAAGGGGGTCAAGGCTTCCACTGCCAAATACCCTGTCCCCTCTGATAGGGATTCTAGGGCACTGGACAGATGGGGGGAAAAAGTTTACACTTCTGCTACCTTGGCTGTAAGGGCTTTAAATTCATTTCATATGCTTAAATATCAGCAATACTTAATGTCACTGCTAAAACAGAAAATGTTGACAAATTCTGAATGTTCTGAAAACAAGGAAATGCAGGATTTATTGCATGCAGCTGAATAAGTGGGAAAGCATACTTTGCAATGTGGTTTTGATTCAGTGGAGGCCTCTTGCAGGGCCGCTGTTACAGGTTCTGTCATTAGAAGGCATGCTTGGTTAAAGGAACCGAATCTGCCTGATCATATTAAAGCAAAATTATTGGATGCTCCATTACAGCATGATACCTTGGTGTTAAGGCAGAAGAGGTGTTGTAGAAAATGGAGGATAAAGCGAAATCTATGCAGCCAGTAAAGGATTTCTTACAGGTACAGCCACCCAGATTTAGCAGGAACTGGCCTAAGAATTGATCCTTTCCAGTGTCAGACAGGCCACAAAGAGGCAGTTAACAGACTCCCTTGAGGCAGACCCCAGCCCCAAGGCTCATACAGGCCTAAACAATGGGGTGCTTCTACCTCCAAAAGCGGAGAGGACAAATCACAGCCATATAGGAAACCGTTCCAATGACTTTCCTCTGCCAATGCCAAGCACTTTTCTTTTGGCAGCACCCTTAGGGGGAAAGTTGGCACTTTTTTTTTCAAAAAATTGGCACATGATCACCCACGACAAATGGGTCTTGAATATAGTCTGTCAGGGCTACAGGTTCCCCTTTCACACCCTTCTGGCATACCTTTTGTCTTTGGACCTGCCACACAGTCATTGGGCAGAGGCACAAAAGCAAGTTTCATCTCATGGACATGAGTGCTATTCAGCGAGTACCACAGCAAGAGCAGGGACAAGGATTTTACTCCAGACTTTTCTTGGTACCCAGAAAGGACAAAGCCTGGAGACCAATACTGGACATGTCTATTCTAAACGCTTTACTGGAAGTTCCAAAATTCAAAATGTTGACTCTGCAGCAGCTTCTGCCCATGCTGGGCAAGAAGGCTTGGCTTGTAACTTTGGACCTCAGAGGCATACCTGCATGTCCCAATCAGACAATCTTGCAGAAGATGCCTCAGATTCATAGCTGGCTCAATGCACTACCAATTCTCTGCACTGCCCTTTGGCTTATCTAGTGCACCCGGGGTCTTCTCAAAATGCCTGGCACCAGTAATTGCATTTTGCAGACAGAGGAATTCAAATATATCCCTACTTGGACGACTGCCTTATTCAAGCAGAGAACAGACATTCTACTGAAGCATCTGGCTTTTGTAAAAAGATTATTAATTTGCCTAGGGTACACAGTAAACGAAAAGAAATCAAAACTAGTACCCTCACAAGAGATATTCGTGGGTGCAATCTTAAATACAACTGCCCAGATGGCTTATCTCACGCCATACAAAGGCAACTGACTTCTTACTTCGAAAAGATGGCAACAAAGACCCAGTTATCTGCAAGAGAAATTCTGCAGGCTTTGGGCTTCATGGCATCCTGCATTCTGCTAATTCCATATGCAAGACTGCATATGAGGAAGCTACAATTGTATCTAAAAAGTGTTTGGACTCAGCATTGGCACAGCCTAGAAACATTAGTTACCCTCATTCCCTGCCTGCAACAGGAGTTTCGATGGGCACAGGCCTGTCACCACAACAAGGGACAGCCATTCACTTTACCCACAGCCAGGCAGACACTAACAGATGCATCAGATTATGCCTGGGGGGCCCACATGGCAGGAAAATGTTTTCAGGGCACATGGCCCGCAAGCCAAATGCATCTTCATATCAATCAGAAAGATATGCTAGCTGTACAGAATACCCTGACAGCCTTCAAGGATCAACTCCATCCAGGGCAATTGCTAAGGATGGACAATACTACAGTCATGTGGTACATAAACAAGCAAGGAGGCGCACATTCTTACCCCCTCTGCAGACAAGCCATGACTTTGTGGAACACAGCATTGACTTATCAAGTACACCTGCAAGCACAATTCCTGCCAGGAAAGACAAATACTCTGGAAGACGAACTAAGCAGAAACCTCATGGACCCTCACGAGTGGAAACTAGACCCATAAGTCTTCAGTATAAGGAAATGGGGATGCCCAGACATCTATTTGCCTCCCCTCACAACTGCCAACTACAGAGATTCTGCGCAAGGACTTATCACAAACAAGCATGGAAAGTGGGTGCTCTATCATTCAGCTGGAAAACCCTTACATTATATGCCTTTCCTCCACTGCCTCTCCTCCCCAAGGTACTCCTCAAGGTCAGACAAGAGAAGCCAAAAATGATACTGATTACCCCAGACTGGCCACGCCAGCACTGGTATCCAATCCTAAAGAGCTTGTCTCAAGGCCCAGCCTGGACATTACCCCAAATTCCTCATCTACTGACCCAGCAAAACAATCAGATCCTGCACAGCCAACTCAGAACACTAAATCTGGCTGCATGGCAGATAATATAACCACTCAGAACACACCCCTCTCTAAAGCAGTTCATCTTCTTCTTTCGGCTGTTCCTGTTAGGGGTCGCCACAGCACATCACCTGTTTCCATTTCTTCCTGTCCTCTGCATCTTGCTCTCACACCAACCACTGCATGTCCTCTTTCACCACGTCCATAAACCTCATCTTAGGCCTTCCTGTTTTCCTGTTACCTGGTAGCTTCATCCTTAACATCTTTTTCCAAATATACTCAGCATCCCTCCTCAGCATATGTCCAAACCAACGTAATCGTGCCTCTCTGGCTTTGTCTTCCAACCTTCCAACCTGGGATGACCCTCTAATATACTTATTCCTAATCCTGTCCACCCTCGTCACACCCAGTGCAAATCTTAACATCTTTAATTCTGCCACATCCAGCTCA
Source organism: Protopterus annectens (assembly GCF_019279795.1). Lineage (NCBI taxonomy): Eukaryota > Metazoa > Chordata > Ceratodontiformes > Protopteridae > Protopterus > Protopterus annectens. The sequence continues at coordinate 650,784,334 of NC_056726.1, forward strand.
AACTCCTGCATTTTTGTCAATGCCACTGTCTCAAACCCATATAACATAGCTGGTCTCACTACCCTCTTGTAGACCTTCCCTTTCACTCTTACAGGTACTAGTCCATCACAAATCACGCCTGACACACTTTTTTTCCACCCACTCCATTCTGCCTGTACTCTCCACCTCTTTTCCACACTCACCATTACTCTGAACTATTGACCCCAAGTATTTAAACTCATCCACCTCTACTCCTTGCATCCTCACCATTCCTCTATCCTTCCTCTCATTTACACACATATATTCTGTCTTATTCCTGCTGACCTTCATTCCTCTTCACTCTAGAGCATATTTCCATCTCTCCAGGGTCGTCTCCACCTGTTCCCTACTCTCACTCAGATCACAATGTCATCTGCAAACATAGTCCACGGGGACTCCTGTCTGATCTAGTCTGTCAGCCTGTCCATCACCATTGCAAATAAGAAAGGGCTCAGAGCTGATCCTTGATGTAACCCCACCTCCACCTTAAATGCATCCTTCAATTCCACCGCAGACCTCACTGCTGTCACACTACCCTCCTACATATCCTGTTACCACTCTTACATACTTCTGACACTCCTGACTTCCTCATACAATACAGTACCATAACTCCTCTCTAGGCACCATGTCATATGCTTTCTCAAGTCTACAAAAACAGTGCAACTCCTTCTGACATTCTCTGTACTTTTCCATCAACACTCAGAGCAAACATTGCACCTCTAGTGCTCTTTCCCGGCATGAAACCATACTGCTGATCACTAATCACAACCCTTCTTAACCTTGCTTCCACTATTTTCCCACAACTTCATGCTGTGACTGATCAGTTAATCCTTCTGCAGTTACTACAGCTCTGCACATAACCCTTATTCTTAAAAATCAGTACCAAAACACTTTTTCTCCATTCCTCCGGCATCCTCTCACTTTCCAAGATTTCATTAAACAATCTGGTTAAAAACTCCACTGCCATTTCACCTAAACACCTCAATGCTTCCACAGGTATGTCATCTGGGCCAACAGCCTTTCCATTCTTCATTTTCTTCATAGCTGTCCTTCCTCCTTGCTAATCCATTGTACTTCATGATTCACTATCCCTACATCATCCAACCTTCTCTCCCTCTCCTTCTCTTCATTCATCAACCCCTCAAAGTGCTCTTTCCATCTCCTCAACACACACTCCTCGCTTGAGTACGTTTCCCTCATTATCCTTTATCACCTTTACCTGCTGCACATCTTTCCTAGCTCTGTCTCTGTCTAGCCAATCGGTACAGGTCCTTTTCTCCCTCCTCAGATTCATAGCTGGCTCAATGCACTACCAATTTTCATACAACTCTTCATATGCCTTATCCTTAGCCTTCGCCACCTCTTTGCCATGCACCTCATCTCCTTATACTCCTGTCTACTTTCTTCATCTCTCTGACAATCCCACTTCTTCTTTGCCAACCTCTTTCTCTGTATACTCTCCTGTACTTCCTCATTCCACCACTGTTTCCTTGTCGTCCTTCCTCTGTCCAGATGTGATACCAAGCACCTTTCTAGCAGTCTCCCTTACTAGGTCTGCTGTAGTTACCCATCTATTTGGTAACTCTTCACTGCCACCCAGTGCCTGTCTTAACTCATCCCTGAACTCCACCTCACAATTACCCTTTTTCAATTTCCGCCATTTGATCCTTGGTGCTGCCCTCACACTCCTCCTCTTAATCACCAACGACATCCTACAAACCTCCGTCCTATGCTGCCTTAACTACACTTTCTCCGATCATCACTTTACAGTCTCCAATCTCCTTCAAACTGGCCCTCCTACATAAGATAATAATCCACCTTGAGTGCACCTTCCTCCACTCTTGTATGTCACCTTATGCTCCTCCCTCTTGTTAAAATACGTATTCACCACAGCCATATCCATCCTTTTCGCAAAATCCACTACCATCTGACCACCTACATTCCTTTAACACCATACGTACCCATCACTTCCTCATCCCCTCTGTTCCCTTCACCAACATGCCCATTGAAATCTGCTCCAATCACCACTCTCTCACCCTTGGGTACAGTCATCACCACTTCATCCAATTCACTCCAAAATTTCTCTCCCTCATCCATTGCACACCAACTTGTGGAGCATATGTACTAACAACATTCATCATTGCACCATCAATTTCCAGCTTCATAAACATTACTCTGTCTGACACTCTTTTCACCTCCAAAACACTATTAGCATACTGTTCCTTCAGAATAACTCCTACGCCATTTCTCCTTCCATCCACGCCATAAAACAATTTGAACCCACCTCCGATACACCTAACCTTACTCCACTTCCATCTGGTCTCTTGCACTCTCAAAATACCAACCTTCCTTCTGTCCATCAGCTAGCTCTCTCCCTATACCAGTCATACTGCCAACATTCAAAGTTCCGACCCTCACTACCACAGTCCTAGCCTTTCTCCTCTCTTCCTGTCTTCGGCCATGTCTTCAGCCTCTTCTCCTTCGGCCAACAGTAGCCCAATTTCCACCACCACCCTGTTGGCTAACAGTACTGGTGGCGGTCGTTAACCCGGGCTTCGACCGATCCAGTATTAAAGTATTTATTGGTGTCTGCATGAAATGATTAGTGAAGTTTTACGCTGGATGCCCTTCCTGACACAACCCTCCCCATTTATCTGGGCTTGGGACTGGCACAAAAAAATGCACTGGCTTGTGCATCCCCAGTGGCTGGGTTACCTCTCTCTAAAGCAGTTATGTATGTTATTTTGGAGGCCAGGAGGCCCAGCACCAGAAAATCTTATGCTCAAAAATGGAAGAGATTCTGTGCTTGGAACCAGGCGCAAGGAATTGACACGCTTGTACCAAATATTCCTCAAATTTTACAATACCTAACTGAGATGCTGGACAAAGGCCTGTCCTCATCAATTAAGATCCATGCCTGTGCCATTTCAGCTCATTACAATACGGACCCACCTATTTTTTCACATCCACTGCTAAGGCAGTACCTCAGAGTGGCCAAAAACATAAGACCTCCAAGGAGACACCAATACCTGCATGGGACCTCAGTTTTGTCTTGGAGAAGCTCACACTGCCTCCTTTTGAGCCAGCCAATACAGCTGAGATAAAATTCTTATGGAAAACAGCTCTGCTCCTAGCAGTAAATTCAGCAAGAAGAGTCTTAGTTACAGGCATTGATGGCTGTGGAACCTTTTGTTTTCCATCCAGACAGGGTTTCTCTAAGGACAAACCCAACATTTATGCCTAAGGTAGTGTCCAGTGTGGCTCTTAACCAAACCATTCATTTGCCTACCTTTTATCCAAACCCTCAGAATAAAGGGGAGAGACTTCTGCATTCTTTGGACATAGACAGCTACGCTTCTACTTGGACAAAACTAAAGCTTTTAGAAAGACTGAGCAACTTTTAGTGGCATATGCTGCAGGATCACGAGGAAAGGCTGTTTCAAAGCAGACCGTTTCCAAGTGGATAGGCAACTGCATTCGTTTCTGCTACTCACATGGCAAATCAGCGCCCAAGGGCTTTAGGCCACATTCAACCAGAGCAGCTGCCATTTCAGCAGCCTTCCTCAGAGTACCACCAACTAAGGATATTTTGGAGGCTGCAACTTGGACTTCAGTGCACACGTTTACAAAGCACTACAACTTGCCTCTTTACTCTAAATCCAGAGCAGGCTTTGCCACTGCAGTTCTGCAGGGCCTCATAGCCACTCCTAATTCTAGTTAGGCCCAACCACCCAACCTCAGCTTTGGGATTCAACCCAAGTCTAATGACTGCAACAGTGAAACACGAACATAGTTCAGTTGTGTACCTACCATAAATGTAGATGTTAGTGTATGCACTGTTGCAGTCCAGGTTACCCTCCATCCCCCTTTCATTGCTGGGACTTATCTGTACTTCTCTATTCTATACAAATTATGTGGTTTATTTGCTTGTAGATGAAGGTAATGTTTGTTAGTGCATGCTTTTTTATAAGCAGAATTTTTAGCCTAACCTTTTGGGGGCACCTGATATCTGGGGCAAGAAAAACTGAAGAAAATGGTGTTTGCTGCATCTTTTATACCCCTGGTGCACTGACGTCAGGGAGGAGGCGACAGCAACAGATGCTGGACCTAGACTTTGGAACTCGGGCCGACTGCGGGTAGCCTGCCAGCAGGATAACCCAATTGTAATGACTGCAACAGTGAATACACTCAAACATCTACATTTATGGTAGGTACACAACTGTACCTTACTCTCATTCCCTGTCTGCAACAGGAGTTTCGATGGTGGGCGAAGGCTTGTCACCAGAACAAGGGACAGCCATTCACATTACCCCCAGCCAGGCAGAAACTAACAATGGATGCTTCAGATTATGCCTGGGGGGACCACATGGCAGGAAGATGCATTCCAGGGCACATGGTCCTCAAACCAAATGCATCTACATATCAATCAGAGATGCTAGCAGTGCAAAATGCCCTGACAGCCTTCGAGGACCTACTTCATCCGGGACAACTACTGATGGACAACACCACGGTCATGTGGTATATAAAGAAGCAGAGGGGCGCACATTCTTACCTCCTTTGCAGATTAACCATGACTTTGTGGGACACAGCATTGACTTACCAAGTACATCTGCAGGCACAATTTCTGCTAGGAAAGGAAAATGCTCTGGCAGATGAACTAAGCAGGAACCTAATGTATCCCCACTACTGGCAGCTGGATCCCCAAGTCTTCAGCATGACGACAAGGAAATGGGGATGCCCGGACATAGATCTATTTGCCTCCCCTCACAACTGCCAACTAAAAAGATTCTGCACAAGGACTTATCACAAACAAGAATTGAAAGTGAACGCCCTGTCTTTCAGCTGGAAAAATCTGTCAGTATATGCCTTTCCTCCACTGCCTCTCCTCCCAAAGGTACTCCTAGAGGTCAGACAGGAGAAGCCAAGGATGATGCTGATTGCCCCAGACTGGCCCCGCCAGTACTGGTATCCAATCCTAAGGAACTTGTCTCAATGCCCAGCTTGGACCTTACCTCAGATACCTCATCTACTGTCCCAGCAAAACAATTGGATCCTGCACAGCCAACTCAGTACTTCAAACCTGGCAGGTAATGTAGTCATACAAAACACACTTCTCAGTAAAGCTGTGATGGATGTCATTTTAGAAGCCAGAAGGCCTAGTACTAGAAAATCTTATGGTGGAAAATGGAAGAGATTCTGTGCTTGGAACCAGGCACAAGGAACTGATGCAGCTGTTGCAAATATTCCTCAAATTTTGCAATACTTAACTGAGATGCTGGACAAAGGCCTGTCTCTTTCATCAATTAAAATTCATGCCTCTGCCATTTCGACTCATTACAATACAGACACCAATCTTTTCTCATCCTTTATTAAAGCAGTACCTCAGAGGAGCCAAAAACTTATGGCCTCCAAGGAGATCACCAATGCCTGCCTGGGACTTCAACTATGTCTTGGAAAAACTCACCCTGCCTCCTTTTGAGCCAGCTGCTATTGCTGATATAAAGTTTTTATCTTGGAAAACAGCTTTGCTCCTAGCAGTAACTTCTGCAAGACTGGTTTCAGAGCTACAGCCACTCATGGCTGTGGATCCTTTTATGTTTTATCCAGACAGGGTCTCTGAGGACAAACCCAACATTTATGCCAAAGGTGGTGTCCAGTATGGCTCTTAACCAAACTATTCATCTGCCAACTTTTTTATCCAAATCCACAGAACAAGGGGGAGAGTTTTGCATTCTTTGGACGTACATAGACAACTTAGATTCTACTTGGACAGAACCAAAGTTTTCAGGAAGAGCAATTACTAGTGGCATATGCTGCAGGATCACAAGGAAAGGCCATCTCAAAGCAGACTATTTCAAAGTGGATAGGCCACTGCATTCGTTTCTGCTATTAACACCATGGCAAGCTAGTGCCTAAGGGCATGAGGCCACATTCAACCAGAGCTGCAGCCACTTCAGCAGCCTTTCTCAGGAAGTACTAACCAAGACGCATTAGAGGCTGCTACTTGGAGTTCAGTGCACACCTTTACAAAGCACTTATCTGCCACTGCAGTTCTGCAGGTCTTCATAGCCACTCCTAATGCTGTTTAGATCCAGCCTTCCAACCATAGCTTTGGGACTCTACCCAAATGTAAAGACTGCAACAGTGAAACACTAAGAACATAGTACAGTTGTGTACACTTACCATAAATATAGATGTTCCAGTGTATTCACTGTTGCAGTCCAGGTTACCCACCCGCCATCCCCCTTTTTTTCTGCTGGAACTTTTCTTTCCTTCTCTGACGTATACAACCTATGTGGTATTTGTTTGTAGATGAAGGTAATGTTTATTTTGGTGTATGTATTTTTATATAGATATAAATTTTGGCTACCCTTTTAGGGGGCACCTGACATCCGAGACAAGAGAAACTGAAGAAAATGGCGTTGGCTGCTGCTTTTATACCCCTGATGACCTGACGTCAGGGAAGAGGCGACAGCAGCCGACGCAGGACCCAAGAATTTGGAATTCAGGCCGATTGAGGGCAACCTGCCAGCAGGATTACCCAAATGTAATGACTGCGACAGTGAATACACTCCAACATCTACATTTATGGTAAGTGTGCACAACTGTACTTTTCTCTAATCTCTGAACAGTCTGAATTTTGAAGTTTATGTATTTAAAAAAAGAAAAACAGAAAGCTGTGTAGGTTATATTAATAGAAGTCCAGGCAGGCAGACTTTTTTTTTTTTTTTTCTTTTGATGTTCATCGTGCTATGCTGCTGCAGTCATCACACTTTGGTTATCCTGCCGTCAGGCGGTCCCGTAGTCGGCCTGAATTCCAAAGCCTTGGTCTGGCGTCTGTTGTCGTAGCTTCTTCCCTGACGTCAATGCGGCAGGGGTATAAAAGAGGCAGCTGACGCCATTTTCTCCAGTCTTGCTTGCCGCGCGGTGCCAGAAGCAGAAGCAGTTCGCAAGTGCCGGTCGGCCAGCTCCTGAGATTTTCAAACAGAATTTCAGCCGAAGTCTTCTATAAAGCTAAGTACCCCGTTGGGGAAACTTTTCTTGCCTCAGACCGATGTCAGACAAAGTTAATAATTGTATTTCTTGTGAGAAGCAAATACCTCAAGGATTTTCATTCTTATTGTATTCCTTGCTTAGGCCCAGACCACGACGTTTCTGGTTGCCGGTTTTGCGCTAGGTTCAATAAACGCACTTAAGCGTCGGGCTGATACCGCCCGACATTATTTTGGCAGAAAATTGAACTACATTATGTCGGAACCTCAGACTACCGCTATGTTTAAAAAACGCAAGGACAAAGACCGGCAGCCTAGACGAAGACCGGATACAGAGGTCTCTGTTAGGCCTGCCACCGGATCTTCGGTATTCAGTGAGGCGCCTACGCAGCCCCTGACTATCGCAGATTTAGAAAATACGACTACCTCTCAGTCAGAATCTACTGGTCCACTGGAGCCGGTTCCTCCTCAGCTCGCGGACGTCAGCCCTGGCGACGACCCGGAGACTATGGACAGGCCTTTGGTTTCAGGAGGTGTCTTTAAACAGACGACTCTTTCCGTTAGTTATACGCTAAGCCTCCAAAGGTTAAGAAACCGGGTCCACAGACTCCCATACAGGCCCCTATGCCTAAAAAACAGATGCTGAAAATGGCGGAGGACCTGATTACCCTTATCAGAGGTTCCCAGCCCCCTCCTGACAAAAGGCCTAGACTGGAGGAAGACTTACCTCCTTCTGACCAGGAATCCATTTCCTCAGCAGATTCTGAGGAACAGGACTACCCCTTCCCAAGACTCGGATGCTGAGGAGTCTATTCCCTCTGTCCCCCCCCCCCCCGAAGACTTCTCTTTTGGGGAAACCCTGCACACCATAAGAGCATTTCCACTGGGAAGGACAAGATTACTCTGACTCCAAGAAAAGGCTCCATGAGTTTCTTCTTTTGCCTCAGCATAGACCCCTAGCCATTCCTCCTGTTTTAGACATTCTGGATGATGTCTACACTGAATCCAGTCTAAATCCAGATTTCTTACCTCCAGCACCACCTAAACCAGACAGATACTATTGAGTCCCTGACTCTTACATAAAAGCCCTGCTGCAGACCCAGAAACCATTTCCCAGGGTCCCAAAGGGGTTAAGACCTCTACTGCTAAAAATCCACTACCTGCGGAAAGAGATTCCAGGGCATTAGAAAGATGGGGGGAAAAAGTGTATACCTCTGCCACTTTGGCCATGAGGGTATTAAACTGGCAATTCCACATGATTAAATACCAGCAGTACTTGCTTTCTCAGATAAAACAGAAATTGATCTCTCAAACAGATCAGCTAGATTTCAAAGGGATGCAAGATTTGTTGCATGCAGCAGAACAAGTGGGAAACGTACCTTGCAGTGTGGTTTTGATTCTTTGGAGGCCTCGTGTAGAGCAGCAGTCAACAGGGTCTGTAATACGTAGACATGCTTGGCTAAAAGAGCAGACCTTACCAGATCATGTCAAAGCAAAGTTACTGGATGCTCCACTGCAAAAGGATGCATTATTTGGTGTCAAAGCAGAGGAAGTTTTAAAGAAGATGGAAGAAAAGGCAAAATCAATGCAAACAGTTAAAGATCTTTTACAGGTACAACCTCCTCGATTCAGCAGAAACTGGCCATCAAAAAACTGGTCCTTGCTGCTTCAGACAGACCCCAAAGGGGCAGGTACAGACGCCCTAGAGGCAGAGGCCAGGCACAGGGTACCTTCAGGCCTAGACAATGGCAAACTACTCAGAGAGGGAGACTACAGATCTCAACCCTTCAGAAAACAAACTCAATGACTTTCCTCTTCGCCTGCCAAGCAAAATTGCCCAGGCAGCACCTCTAGGAGGAAAACTGGCTCTCTTCCCACAAATTGGCACATCATAACCAAGGACAAATGGGTTCTGGATATTATTACCCGAGGCTGCAGATTTCATTTTCACACTTTACCACGGATGAGAGGCTAGCCAAATCTGCCAACAAACCAATGGGCAGAGGCACAAAAGCAAATTTCAGCTCTCATGAACATGAAAGCAATTCAAAAGGTACCTGCAAAAGAGCAAGGTCAAGGATTTTACTCTAGACTGTTTCTAGTACCAAGAAAGGACAAAGCCTGGAGACGCATCTTAGACCTTTCAATTCTAAACATGTACCTGGACATTCCCAAATTCAAAATGCTCACACTACAGCAGCTTCTTCCCATGCTGGGCAAGGAGTCTTGGCTGGTAATGCTGCCTCTCCAAGAGGCATACCTGCATGTCCCTATCAGACAAGATTGCAAGAAGATACCTCAGATTTTTGGCAGGCACAACGCATTATCAATTCTCTGCATTGCCCTTTGGCTTATCTACTGCGCCCAGAGTATTCACAAAATGCCTGGCATCAGTAACTGCATACTGCAGACAGCGAGAAATACAAATTTATCCATATCTGGACGACTGCCTGATCCAAGCGGACAGCAAAAACATCCTACTACAGCATCTGGCATTTGTAACAAAGTTGCTATGTTGCCTAGAGTTCATAGGTTGGTACTAGGCTATCGGCCCTAGGGCCTATACAAGCCTAGCCATAACAATTCCCTGGCTATTTCTTCCCACATTATTTACTTTCCTGGACCCCTGTCTAGCAGTGCGACTGACGTGATCCCTGGGGTGAATTTCCTTCCATCCAATCGTCAAGGTTCCTCTTGAAGATGTCCAAAGAGGCACTCTGCTTGACATGTATGGGCAATCTATTCCAGAGTCTGTGGAGTCTCTGGGTCAGGAACCTATCCCTCCAGCATGTTTTGTTTATTGTGATGACAAGGTTTAGATCCCTGGAGCGTGTAGCTCTGAGGGATTGGGATTTCTTTAAGTGTAGCATGTCCAACAGCTCTGGGTTTGACATGGCCTTGTATGTTGAGCAGAGATCGCCTCTGAGCAGACTATATGCGACAGAGTATAGCTGGAGTTTAAGGCGGTCGGCATAGGGCATCTGCTTTAGGCCTGTGATTCTTTTAGTGAGGTATTTCTGAGGCCTTTCCAGTTGCAGATGTCTTGAGAGGTACATACCAAATGGGGCATTGTATTCTATAATGGGTCTAATGAGGGATGAGTACAGTGGGACAATGACCTCCTTTTTTTCTGGATGAAAAGCCCCTCGTGATGAGGTGTGCCACATAGAAGGATTTCCTGACTGTTGTGGCGATGTGGTTATCGAAGGTGAGACCGCTGTCCACCTGTGTCCCTAAGTCTCTTATCACACTTTCTGTGTTTAGTGTACTGCCATCTATATGGTGATTTATGGATACATGTTTTTTTCCCAAAGGGGATAACAATACATTTCTTGGCATTGAGCTTGAGCCCATGGCTCTGGCACCAAGCATCTGTTTCTGTAAGGCCCTTTTGTAGAGTATCCACATCATTTGGGGATTCAATAATGGCTCCCAGTTTGCAGTCATCTGCAAACTTTGTTAGCCAGAGTCCCTTAGTGTTGACCTGTACTTCAGAGAAGTAGATGCCAAACAAGAGCGGCACCAGGACTGAACCCTGAGGTACTCCACTTGTCACTTGTCTGGAGCTGGATTTGGAGTCAGCTACTTTTACAGTGTGGGTTCTATCAGTAAGCCATTTAGTAACCCATTGGGTGACATAGGGATTAATGCCCAACTTAGTAAGTTTATCTATGATTCCAGAGTGGGGGATGGTGTCAAAGGCCTTGGCAAGGTCTAGATAGGCTGTGTGGACCCACCTTACCCTTGTCCATGGCTCTGGAGACTGATTCAAAGAAGTCAATCAGGTTCAGGAGACAAGATCGGCCCTTCACAAACCCAAACTGGGTGGGGTCCAGTGTTTGAAGGTTGCCAATGTCTTTGTTTATAAGTTCCATGATAATACGCTCCATGGCCTTGCAGATAAGGCTGGTCAGACTGATGGGATGGTAGTTTCCGGGATCCAAGGTGGATCCCCCCTTGTGGATTGGGATAACTGTAGCTCTGCGCCTCTCAGTGGGCACGAAACCTGAGGTGAGGCTATGATTAAACATGACACTTGGGTGAGGTGCCAGTTCATATTGTAGTTCATGTAGTACACAGCCCGGGATGTCATCTGGTTCCATGGATGCTGTATTCTTGGCTTTAGAGAGTTTTTGTACCTGTGTGGCCGTTATTACTGGAATTTGGCAATCTTCCGGTATTGAGATGGGCCCTTTAGGGGGTGAGAGGGGGGTGAAGTTGGCACTGAATCGATCTGCCAGGATATTGGCAATATCCTTCGGATCAGTATATTTAATGCCATTCTGTTTTAGCTCAGAGCAGCTCTGAGCATTGCCATTTAGATTCTTGACATAGTTATAGAATGCTTTGTGGTGGTCTTTGGAATCTTTGGCAATTTTATTTTCGTAACTAGCTTTGGAGGATTTTGAGGCATCTCAGTTTCTTACTGAGGCTAGTAAGGGAGTTTTTTGCATCCTGGGATTTTCCTCTTTTTCTGCAAAAGTTTCTTCCTTTTGTTGTAAAGTTTGTTTATGGCAGGGGACCACCAGATTGGCTTCCTTTTTTTGGATGAGAGCATTTTGGTTCTGTTTGGGATGGCACGATTCATGCATGAGTGGATGTGCTCGTACAGTGCCTTAGTGTAGGATTCAGCAGTTGAACTTTCAGTTCCCGTCTGCATGGGTGTCATGAAGTTTGTCACTTCTGACTTGAGTTGCATGAAGTTGGCTTTGGAGAAGTTTTTTATGGTGGTTTCTTTACTGGGGGGTGGGATGTGGATGTTAAGGGTGATTAGCTTATGGTCAGACCTGACTAACGATGGGGTGACCATAGGTATGGAGCATTGATTTCCCATGTTGGTAATGACCAGGTCTAGGATATTGGAGCCCCTGGTGGGACTATGGATTAGTTGATCCAGGGCATTGGAATTTATGAATTCCAAGAACCGTTGCGCAAAGGTGTTGGGACATGAGTAGTTTTCCCAGTTAATGGCAGGGTAGTTAAAATCACCCAGTATTAGGGTGTTTGGTTCTATCTTAATATTTTCCAGTATGTTTAGAAAGGTGTAGTGAGAATCTTGGGGTATGGTGGGGGATCTGTAGCAAGCTACAATTTGGATTGCAGTCTTACCTAGTGTTAGTTGAACTTGGAGAATTTCAGACACATTGTGTTGGCCAGCTAGCCTGGTGGTGTGAATATTCTTGGTGAATATTGACACTCCTCCAACTTTAGTGTTTCGGTCCTGGTTTGGTGGCTGAAAAGTGTGGTAAGAGTTGTAGCCTGGTATTGCAGGGGTGCAAGCAAAACACAAGGTAAAGAAAACAAACTACAGTATTCAAAATATAGAAAGGCAATACAGTAATACAAAAAATAAAAGCAAACTAACCTTTCCTTCACAGCAAAGTGTAGCAGAGTCTGGATGAGCCTTGGTACACAGTAAACAAAAAGTCAAAACTAATACCCTCACAAGAAATAATTTTCCTGGGTGCCAGCTTGAATACAACGGCCCAGATGGCTTACCTCACGCCAGACGAGCAAAAACAACTGGCTCAGTACTTCAAAAAGATGGCAACTTCTACCCAGCTCACTGCAAGGAAATTCCTGCAGGCATTGGGGTACATGGCATCCTGCATTCAACTAATTGCATATGCAAGGCTGCATATGAGCACTACAATGGTACCTAAAAAGTGTATGGTCCCAACACAGACACAGCCTCGAAGCAACTAGAACTCTCATTCCCTGCCTTCAAAAAGAGTTTTTATGGTGGGCTCAAGCATGCCAAGCAAACAAGGGCCTTCCTTTTGTCTCACCTCCTCCAAACCAAACCTTGACAACAGATTCATCAGACTACGCCTGGGGTGCACACATGGCAGGACAATGCATACAGGTCAAATGGTCTGCAAACCAAAGGCAACTACACATCAACCAAAAGGAGATGCTAGCTGTAAAAAATGCACTAACAGCCTTCAAGGACCTTTTGCATCCAGGACAACTTCTAATAAGGACGGACAACACCACAGTTATGTGGTACATAAACAAGGAGGGACACACTCCTACCCACTATGCAGACAGGCAATGGACTTGTGGAACACAACATTAATTTACCAAGTACAACTGCAAGCACAATTCCTGCCAGGAAAAGAAAACATTTTGGCAGACAAATTAAGCAGAAATTTGACAGATCCTCACGAGTGGAGACTACACCCACAAGTATTCTCAATGTTAACTCAAAGGTGGGGAACTCAAGACATAGATCTGTTTGCCTCAACCAACAATTGCCAGCTACAAAAATTTTGCACAAGGACTTACCATCCCCTGGCCTGGAAAGTGGATGCCCTATCATTCAGTTGGACAGCATTGTCAGTCTACGCATTCTCACCTCTGTCTCTACTCACCCAGGTATTACTGAAAACCAGATCAGAGAGACCACAGATGATCCTCATTGCCCCGGACTGGCCACGTCAACACTGTTACCCACTACTACGCAACTTGACTCTCAGCCCTCCATGGATCTTACCTCAATTCCCTCTGCTGTTAACCCAACAAAACTCAGATCCTTCAGTCAGCTAAGGACCTTAAATCTAGCTGCATGGAAAATACCTTAAATTATCAAACAGTTCTCTCAAAGGACGTCCAGAATGTCATTTTGGAGGCCAGGAGGCCCAGCACCAGGAAAACTTACTCAGACAAATGGAAAAGATTTTGTGTATGGAGCCAGGCCAGAAGCCTAAATCCTGACATTCCAAATATTCCGCACATACTCCAATATCTGAGATGCTACGCAAAGGCCTTTCTTTCTCATCCATAAAGATCCATGCTTCAGCCATTTCAGCTCAATATGATACGGTTCCTCCCATTTTCCCTCATCCTTTGCTAAGGCAGTTTCTCAGAGGGGCAAAAAATATAAGACCCCCCCCCGAAAACCGCCTACTCCAACTTGGGATCTAAATTTTGTTCTGGAAAAGTTAACACTTCCTCCTTTCGAACCAGCCTTTTCAGCAGAGCTTCAATACTTGTCATGGAAGACAGCCCTGCTGCTGGCTATCACCTCAGCACGCAGAGTCTTAGAACTGCAGGCACTTATGGCAGTGGAACCTTTCATCATTTTTCATCAGGACAGAGTATCTTTACGCACCAACCCTTCCTTCATGCTACAGGTAGTATCCAGTGTGGCTCTCAATCAGACCATACACTTGCCCACCTTTTATCCAAACCCACAGAATAAAGGAGAAAGACTCCTTCACTCTTTGGACATTCACAGACAGTTACATTACTATTTGGACAGGACAAAGGCCTTCAGAAAATCGGACCAACTCCTTTTATCCTATGCGCCAGGCTCAGAAGGAAAGGCCATTTCAAAACAGACCATCTCCAAATGGATAGCACATGGCATCCGCTTTTGCTACTCACACCACGGGGAAGCAGTGCCTGCTAGTATTAGGTCTCACTCTACCAGGACTACAACAACCTCAGCAGCCTTCCTCCGAGGAGTCCCAACAAAGGACATTCTGGAGGCAGCTACCTGGAGTTCAGTGCACACCTCCACCAAACATTACCACCTGCACTCAAAAACCAGAGCTGGGTTTGCCACTGCAGTTCTGCAGGGCATCTTAGCTGCACCTAACCCACTTTAGCTCCTACCACCCAACCATAGCTTTGGGACTCTACCCAAGTGTGATGACTGCAGCAGCATAGCATGATGAACATAGTACAGTTTTGTACCTACCATAAATGTAGATGTTCGAGTGGTTATGCTGCTGCAGTCCAGGTTACCCTCCCTCCATCCCCTCTACCTAACAAGGTTTTTCTTGTACCTCCATGTACTTCAACCTTTGGGATGGATGTCTATATGGTGCATTTGCTTACAACTAGTACCATTGTTTTGCACTAAGGTATGATTTGCAAGCTTCTTTTGCCTTCTTAGTTTGGGGCACCTGACGTCTGGGGCAAGAAAAACTGAAGAAAATGGCATCGGCTGCCTCTTTTATACCCCTGCCGCACTGACGTCAGGGAAGAAGCGACAACTGACGCTGGACCAAGGCTTTGGAATTCAGGCCGACTGCGGGACCGCCTGACGGCAGGATAACCCAAGTGTGATGACTGCAACAGCATAACCACTCTAACATCTACATTTATGGTAGGTACAAAACTGTACTTTATATGCTCTATTTACAGCAGGCACGCTGATTGGGCTGACCAGTCAGCACGCACATTTTAGACTGTAAATGATCTGTCGTAGTATAACAGTAATATTGGCTTGTCTGTTTTCTTGGTTAATTCTGTCATTTTGAAATGCAGCCCCCTCGTGGTATTCTGCTGTATGGACCTCCGGGAACTGGCAAGACACTTATTGCTCGTGCTGTGGCTAATGAGACTGGTGCCTTTTTTTTCCTTATTAATGGTAAGTGGTTGCATGTTAAGTTTGCAGAATGTTTATTCTTTATTGCTGCTCATAAGCAGATTTGTTTTATGATGGTGAAGTACTTTGTGGTTGAGAGCAATGCTTATTCTTGATTATTGTAGTTTAACTTTAGATCTGAAGTAGTTAACTTCATTTTGTCTGCAACCTGTGGGTATCTGATCCGAGCCGGCAGCTTTCCAGGCTTACAGATCCGAGCTCCAAGCTCCTCCCCTTACCCATAATGCCCTGCTATCTCCTTGTAACCCTCAGATCTAGTTTGCCACGGCTTAAGATAGCGTCTCAGAACGAGCTCCGAGTTGGTTTGTGAGTAAAATTAAAAATAGAATTCAAATATCTTTTATTTTTCCTATCTTTCCCTTGTACACTGTTGTGAGAACCCCGGGTAGTTTCTCTTTAGTGGTTCTTATATTTGGTGTCTGTTAATCTAATTGTTTAGTCAGCTAGTTCTCTTCCCCCACTAGAGTGTGTGAAGGCGTGTGCTGTTTTCCTTTTTCTTATACCATGGCCGAAGGCCCTATGGCCATTTTTTTGAAATGCACTCAGTGTGGTCATAAGCTGTCCCCAGCAGATGGCCACACTCTGTGTTGTGCCTCGGTGTGGAACACCTTTCCACAGGCTGCACTATTTGTGCAGCCTTTAATCCCAGAGCATTGAAAGACAGAAAGGCCAAGCTGTTTTGGGCTGGTCTTCTGCCACCAGAATCTACTTCGTCTTCTGCTTTGGTGCCAGCTGCCTCTACGGTTGCCCCACCTGCTACTTCTGATCCCCTGGCTGGGGCTCACCCTCCTTTGGTCCAGGAGGAAAGGGAGGGAAGAAAAAGGACGGGAAGAAAAAAGGACAAGACAGGGAAGAGAGAGAACACTGCAGCCATAAAAGGCGGGCCGAGTCTACTCCCTCGGCTCCACCATCTAAAGTTGTTGCTTCTCCCTTGAAGGTCTCCGGGTCTACCCCCTCTCAGCTCCGTTCCCCTAGTTTCTCCCCAGAGCCAGAGGAGGAGACCCGGTCACCTTCTAGGTCATCAAGGCGACCTTCCCGGCCGCCTTCGGTGGCCTCTTGTACGTCTACTAGGAGCTTGTCTGACGCAGATTTGGACCGGATGATGCGTCGTTTTTTGCAGGCTCAAATGCAGATGGGAGTGCTCGTGCCATTGCTCCTACTCCGACCCGCTTTCGGGTCTTGGAGCTGTCGGATCCAATTAGCTTCGGAGCCGGGGTGGGGTCGGCGCCGACAGCATTTCCGTCTTCGGCGCAGACCATGCTCTCGGGTCTGTCGGATCCAGGCTTGTTGTCTGATCCGAGCTTTCTGAGCCATGGGGCAAGCGTCGGATCCGGAGGGGCCAGTGGAATTTTGGCTCCGTCTAGGTCTGGTTGCACTACCCTTTCGGATCTGATCGGGTCGCCCTCGGCGCTGGTCTGTACGTCTGAGCCGAGGGAACTGCTCTCATTTCCAAGGGAGAGCAGTTCACCATCGGCATTTGACGTAGTGGAGAGGGTCCTCTCGAGTGACTAGAGTGCCCCGGTTCTTGCTTCGGACCAGCCCGTCGCTCCCACGCAGTTGAGCCTATCCTCCATCATCCGACCCCAGGGACAGTCTGCGCTTACGCCCCAGATGGTTCCCTTGGAGGAACAGGACATCGTTGGTGAAACCTCTTTGGACAGCCCACCCCCCCTGAGGAGGTTCCTCACAAGCGGAAGTGCAAGAGGAGGCACTTGGACTCGCCCGAGTCCCTCACGGAGGACACAGACTTGGAGGAAGGGGAAGGATCCCCAAGATCACTCACTGAAGACGTCTCCTTTAGAGACATCATGGAAATGTTACGCATTAGGGGAGGGTGGTCTGCCCAAAAGCCTTCCTCTGACGAGTCCGTGTTTCTGGAGGCGTTTGACGCTGGCCCATCTACCTCTTGGGTGTCTCCCCCCCCCCCACCCCGACCCCCTGCTAGATCTTATTACTACCAGGGTGTGGAAGGAGCCGGACACTGTGGAGCCAATCCCCAAACGTCCCGACAAAATACTAAGCCCCCCCTCGGACAAGGCATGTTGGAGTAAGGGTGTTCCTGTGAATGCTATGGTGGTTGTGGCCACCAAGAAGGAACAAGCACAGGAGAGTTCCTCAGTACACCCTCCAGACAAGGACTCTCGGATGATGGACCGTTTGGGAAAGCGGATGATCTCTTCAGCGACCTTCTCTGTAAGGTCACTGAATTCTATGGCACATGTTGTTCGAACAAACCAAACACACGCTCGAGGGACTAAGTGCATGGTCCAAACCAACGCGAAAGGGTAAATCCGAAAACGGACCAGCACAATGTTATAGCAGCAAAATTTAATTTGTTGTAGAAGTAAAAGCCATTTAAAAATGGCTAACAAGCAAGCAAACAAACCTGTTTCGGCTGTACAAAGCCTTCTTCAGTGCTAAAAAGCAAACGTTGAATAGTTAAGCAGCTCCAAACATCCTGGTGTTATATAGAGAGACATTTAAAGGCACATTGCAGAAATAATTAATGACTGGATAATATACACATATCATGAATAGTTACTGATGAATATAATACAAATCAAAATCACCAAAATAAACTCATGTACATATGAAATTTTAAAAATAAATCCAAACAATGTACATAAGGAAGTAGGTTGACATATTTTTCTGTTTCATTAAGGCCAGGTTTGAACAAAGCCCCTAACCTGGTTATCCACACATTTTCCATGTTATTAAGTTTAGTATGCAACCTGCTTTGAAATTCCTATGCATTTGGAATTTGTCTAATAAATTTAAAAACAGCAGTGGGATGATTAATGGTGTGTTTATAGAGGGCATTGGACAATCGGTGGTTTCTGATAGCACTAAGGTGTTCACTAATCATCACTTTGATTGGCCTTGGATGTCTGACCCACATAAAAAGAGGAACTGGTACATGTGACCAAATGACCCAATCCGAACTGCAATTCCCAAAGATGTTAATATTGTATACCTGTGATGTATTTTTACTTGAAAATTCCTTGGTTTTGAGGATATGTTGGCAAGCACTACAATGTCCACAAGGAAAACACCCCACCAAAAGGTCACCAAATAAGGTGGTTTGGACTGTAGTCACGTGTGTATATCTCTTGTAGTGAGTGAAACAAGAATGTATAGTGCGACCCCTACGGTATGAGAAGGCACATTTATCTGGTAATATGTCATTCAGAAGTTCATGAGATTTTAGTATGTCCTAATGTCTGTTAATAATTTCCCTGAATTTGAATGTGTTTCCGAAAGTGGTTAGAAACCTTATCGGCTGCACAGAATTGGATTTGTCATCATGCTTCAAATGTTGGTATTGTAATAAGCTTGAGCGTGCCATCTGACTAGTCTGATCAATGGTTTGAGAGATATAATACTTAGAATATCCACGGTTAAAAAGCCTATTTGACAGATCTTGTGCACAAACTTGATGTTCTTCTGAGGAACATATGCGTTTCATACTCAAAAATTGGGATTTTGGAATGTTTCGGATGATGTGGTGGGGGTGAGAGCTTGCTGCATGTAGCAATGTATTATATTGAGGAAACTTCCTATGAACAGTAGTGGCCAATGTGTGATCTTCCAATCTAGAAATGACAACATCCAAAAAAACAATCTCTTGATATTCTATGTTTAGAGTAAATTGTATATCAAAAGGATTGTTAAGATACCTGACAATCAAACACATGGTCCTTATCCCCCACAACACACCATCCAGCAATCTAGATATCTTCTCCAGATATCCAAATGATTTTATAAATTAGATTATGATGTGCATCATATAAAAATGTTTGCTCAAAAAATCCCATAAATAAATCAGCATATATGGGGGCAAAGGAAGCCCCCATTGCTGTACCTTTAATCTGCCAATATGGATGTCCATCAAAGTAAAAAAAAATGTTTTTACACAGCACATATTCAGTAAGTTTAACAAGAAAATTGTTGAAACCAGTGGAATATAATTCAGATTTGTCCAACCAATAAGAGATAGCAGCAATGCCAGCATCATGGGGGATGCTCGTGTATAAAGATGAAACATCTAGGGTACATAACCACCAATCCGCTTCTAATTGTCAATCTTGAATAAGAAATTCCGTGGTGTCTTGTATCCTTGATCTAACATTAGACAGTAATGGTTTTAAATATGTGAGGAAAGCGCTTCTAATTGTGAATCTTGAATGATAAGAAATTCCGTGGTGTCTTGTAATCTTGATCCTAACATTAGACAGTAATGGTTTTAAATATGTGAGGAAAGCGGATAGTGGTTCAGTTAAAGAGCCTCTCCCAGAGACAATAGGTATACCTGGAGGATTAGTGGAGTGTTTATGGATTTTAGGAAGAAAATATAAATATTGCGGCATAGGTTCCACCACTTTAAGTTGTTTGCCAACCTGTTTACTAATACCTTCTGTGGCTAAATCCAACAAAGTCTATCTGTGCTTTGAAATTAGATGTGGGATCCACAACCATCTGGATATAATAGCGAGCATCAGTCAGCTGTCTGTAAGCCTCAGCCTTATATTTGCTGTGATCCATAACAACAGTACCTCCCCCCCTTGTCTGCTGGAGTGATGACAATATCATGATTAAGTTGAAGTTCAGTTAGAGAAGATCTCTCTGCTTGAGTAAGGTTATTTGTGGTAGGTTGGTATATTGTGGAAAAATGTAAATCTTTGATAACACATTCCTTAAAAGATAGAAACATGTTTATCCATAGGTGGTGTGAATTCTGATTTGCCAAATTTGAAACCAGTAGATCTTTGAGTAGTGTCATGATCTGAAAAAAATATCTTAAGATTTACCAATCTGCAAAAATCATTAACATCTTTTAACAAACTGTATTCAGAAACAGGTGAAGTGGGGACAAAATTAAGACCTTTATTTAGTACTTGGTAATGTACAGGTGGTAATTCAAAGGATGATATATTGTGTACATTGTTCACTGTTTCACAATCTGTTGTAATAGAACCTGTAAACTGGATATTCCTGTTTGTTTCTATGCTTTCTGCCTCCCCTGCGCGTCTTGCGTCTAAAGGGACAGGCTGTTCTCTTGGCAGCTGGGGGATACCTGGCGTGAAGGGACATCATAGTCTAACAGAGGAAGATGTTCTTCATCTCACATTGCTGCAGTCCTAACACTTGGGTAGTCCGCTGTCCCAGTCGGCCCGAATACCAAAGTATAAGGCTGACGTCGGTCAAGGCGCATTAGTCTGACGTCAGGACGTCAGGGTACAAATGCGCATGACCGACGTCATTTCCTCAGTCTTATTTGCCGCATGGTCCGATGCAGAAGCAGTTTTGCAAGTGCAGGTTGGCGTTCTGAGATTTTCCGAAGTCGGAGTTTCAGACCGAATCCAAGTTGGCTAAGTACCCCGTTGGGGAATATTTTGGTTTTTTCTTGCCTCAGTATTTAACCGGATGTCAGAAAAAGTGAATAACTGTATTTCTTGTGGGAAACAGATACCTCATAGGGATTACCATACCTTGTGTATACCTTGCTTAGGGCCTGAGCACGACGTTGTTGGCTGTCGCTCTTGTGCTAGATTTAACAAACGCACTATAAAGAGAAGATTAGATTGTGCCAGGTTAGTTTTGGGAAGCGGTGTAATTATAAAATGCCGTCGGATGCTCCGGCCGCTTCGTCAAAAAGCGCAAGGACAAAACAGCAAAGCCTAGGCTGGAAGAACCGTCCGTGCGGACGTCGGTTCTTTAGAGGGCTCGGTGGAGCCAGAGGTTCAGCCAGAAATTTCTTTGGAATCCCAGGAGAGACTTTATTACTGCAAGATGTGACCTCTCAGGAGGTAGGCCAGGCGGAAGGGGCTTCTCAGGTAGCTGTTCTTCCCTCCCTTCCTAAGGTGGTTAGGCCCTCCCCTGCTGTTTCCAAGGCTTCTCCCAGGGGCAGGCCAGGTTTTGTTTCAGGTGTTACCCCTAGTTCTTCAGGGTCTGTGCCTAAGAAGCATATGCTTAAGATGGCAGAAGATTTGATTACAATGATTAGAGGTTCTATGCCCCCTCCTGATAAGAGGCCTAGGGTGGAACCTGAGCTTGGGAGTTTTGAGCAGTGTTCGGATGCTTCTGAGTCTTCGGCTGAAGACTTGTAGGAGTATTCCCCTTACTCTGATTCTGATGTGGATGATTCTACTCCTTCTGCTTCTCCTCCTGAGGATTTTTCATTTTCAGAGACACTTCATTCCATGAGGGAGCATTTTAAATGGGAAGGTCAGGATTTCTCTGATTCCAGGAAAAGGCTTAGGGAATTTTTGTTTCTACCCCAGCATAGGCCTTTAGCTATACCTCCTGTTCTAGATGTGGTGGAGGATGTTTTTGCAGAGGCTTCTCTGAACCCTGATTCCTTGCCTCCTGCTCCAGTTAAACCGGATAGATATTATAGGGTGCCTGAAGCTCATAAGTATCTTTTTAAGAGTCCTAGGGCAGACCCAGAAACTGTTTCACAGGGGCCTAAAGGTGTTAAGGCTTCCGTTAAAAATCCTGTTCCTCCGGATAAAGAGGCAAGGGCTTTGGATAGATGGGGAAAGAAAGTGTATACTTCCACTTTGGCCATGAGAGCTTTGAATTGCCAGTTTCACATGTTGAAATACCAAAATTATCTCCTTTCACAATTAAAGTCTAAGGTAGATGCTTTGGCGGAAGGTATTGAGTGTAAAGAGTTGCAGGATTTAGTTCATGTTTCTGAACAGGTGGGTAAGCATTCTTTGCAATGTGGTTTTGATGCTGTGCAGGCCTCTTCGAGGGTGGCTGCCACTGGTTCGGTTCTTCGCAGGCACGCCTGGCTGAGGGATCAGAATTTAGCTGAGCATGTGAAGACAAGGATTTTAGATGCTCCTTTACAATCTGATGTGTTGTTTGGTTCGCCTGTGGAAGCAGTTCTAAAGAAAATGGAAGACAAGGCTAAGTCTATGCAGACTGTTAAAGATTTTTTGCAGGTTCAGCCTCCGAAGTTTAGTAGAAATTGGCCTACCAAGGGGTGGACATATCCTGCTTATGATTCCCAGTCTAGGGGAAGGTCTAGACGTGGTAGGGGCAGAGCTCAAGGTTCTTTTAGGCCTAGAACAGGGAGTTCACCTGCTCAGTCTTCTGGTGAGGGCAGGGGTCAGTCCTTTCGTAAACAGACCCAATGACCTGCCTTTTCAGCTGCCAGAATGTTCTCGTCTGGCAGCACCTTTAGGAGGAAGGTTGGCACTTTTCAAAGAAAACTGGAGTTTAATTACCCAAGACAGATGGGTATTGGATATCATTCACCACGGTTACAGGTTTTATTTCCATACCTTGCCTCCTTTCAAAGGCATGCCAGACATTCCTCCTCAACAAAGGAAAGAGGCTCACAGGCAAATTTCTCTGTTGCTCCAAATAGGGGCCATTCAGCCGGTTCCGGTGCCAGAAAGGGGCCTAGGATTTTATTCTCGCCTGTTCCTAGTACCAAAAAAGGGGAACACGTGGAGACCAATTTTGGATCTGTCTATCCTCAACACTTATCTGGACATTCCCAAGTTCAAAATGTTGACGTTGCAACAGCTTTTACCTCTGCTGGGCAAAGATCACTGGATGGTAACTTTGGATCTCAAGGAAGCTTACCTTCATGTTCCTATCAGACTAATTTGCAGGAAGTATCTGCGTTTTCGAGCTGGGAATTCTCATTATCAGTTCTCTGCATTGCCCTTTGGCTTATCTACTGCCCAGAGTGTTCACAAAGGTTCTGGCTCCAGTGATAGCTTTCTTCAGGCTAAAAGGAATACAAATTTATCCTTATTTGGACGATTGCCTGCTTCTGGCTCAAGGAAGGGACGTGCTTCTTCAGCATTTGGAATATGTGATAGCAGTGCTAAGATGCCTAGGGTATTCTGTGAACGAAATAAAGTCCAGTCTAGTACCCTCTCAAGACATGTGCTTTCTGGGTGTGAGACTGAATACAGCAACCCAGATGGCCTTTTTAACCCCGGACAAACAAAAGAATCTTTCTCTTTACTTCCATCAACTAGCTCATCAGTCCGGGCTGACTGCAAGGACAGTCCTTCAAGCCTTAGGGTTCATGGCATCTTGTATTCTGGTACTTCCCAATGCCAAACTGCATATGAGGAAGCTACAATGGTATCTCAAAATGTATGGACACAGCACTGCCAGGATTTGGACACTGTCATTCAAATAATACCTTGCATTCAAAAGGAATTTTTGTGGTGGGCTCAGGAATGTCACCTAAACAAGGGACTCTCTGTGACCCGGCCAGAGGCGAGTCAGATTCTAACGACAGATGCCTCAGACACAGCTTGGGGAGCTCATCTGAATGGAAAGTGGATACAAGACAAGTGGCCTGCCAGACTGCAGCATCTACATATCAACATGAAGGAGATGTTAGCAGTCCAGTTTGCATTACTGGCTTTCAAGGATTTTCTTCTTCCAGGGCAGGTGTTGATTCTAACAGACAACACAACTGTCATGTGGTACATCAACAAACAAGGGGGAACATATTCTTATCCTCTGTGCAGGCAAGCAATGATTTTGTGGGAGACTGCGTTAAGCTTGCAACTGAATCTTCAAGCAAGGTTTCTGCCAGGTGCACAGAACTCCTTAGCAGATGTGTTAAGCAGGCAAATCATGGATCCCCACGAGTGGAAACTGGATCTTCATGTATTTCAGACATTGACAGTGTCCTGGGGAACTCCAGACATAGATCTGTTCGCTTCTCCACTAAACCACCAGCTGCCAAAGTTTTGCACGAAAAGGTTTCATCACACAGCCTGGAAAGTGGATGCTCTTTCTTTTAGTTGGAAAAATCTTCATGTGTATGCCTTTCCACCTCTGCCTCTCCTCCCAAAGGTACTCCTAAAGGTCAGACAAGACAAGCCAAGGATGATTTTAATAGCTCCAGATTGGCCTCGGCAGCACTGGTACCCATTGCTGAGGAGTCTGGTAAGGAAGCCTCCCTGGACCTTACCTTTGATTCCACACCTATTGTCTCAGGACGGGCATCTACTCAATGTCAAGCTTCACTCTCCATCTAACAGCCTGGCATATTCTGTTTTGAACCATAGCAGGTCTCAGCTTCCTCAACAAGTTTTGAATGTGATTATGGAAGCCAGAAGACCTAGTACAAGGAAAGTGTACGCAGGAAAATGGAAGAGATTTTTATTTTGGTGTACAGCAAAGGATTTGGATGTTTCTGAGCCAAATTTGGGTGTGGCTCTTCAATATCTTACTGAGTTATTGGACAAAGGTTTGTCTTTCTCTTCCATTAAGATTCATGCTGCAGCAATTTCAGCTCACTATGATTGTGACCCACCATTGTTTTCTCATCCTTTGTTCAAGCAATTTCTTAGAGGGGCAAAGAATATAAGACCCCCACGTAGAGCTCCTACTCCTGCTTGGGACCTCAATTTTGTGTTGGAGAAACTCACTCTACAACCTTTTGAGCCTGCAGCTACTGCTGAATTGAAATATTTGTCATGGAAGACTGCTTTTTTGTTAGCCATTACCTCTGCAAGAAGGGTGTCTGAATTGCAGGCCCTTATGGCAGTTGAGCCTTTCCTGATTTTTCATAAGGATAGGGTATCTTTACGTACTAATCCTTCCTTTATGCCTAAAGTGGTTTCCAGTGTGGCTTTAAACCAAACTATTCATTTGCCTACTTTTATGCAGATCCCCAAAATAAGGGGAAAAGATTTTGCACACTTTAGATGTACACAGGCAGTTGCGTTATTATTTAAGCAGGACTAAGGATTTTAGGCAGTCTCAGCAGTTGTTTGTTTCTTTTGCTTTGAGTTCTCAGGGCAAGCCTGTGTCAAAACAAACTATTTCTAAGTGGATTGGGTTTTGCATTGCATTTTGTTATTCCCATCATGGCAAGGAGATTCCAGCTGGGATTAGGCCTCATTCCACTAGGGCTACTGCCACTTCAACAGCATTTCTAAGGGGGGTGGCAACTAAGGATATTTTGGAGGCAGCTACTTGGAGTTCAGTGCATACTTTCTCTAAGCATTACCACCTTCCTCTCTACTCTAAATCTAGGGCTGGTTTTGCCACGGCTGTTTTGCAGGGCATGTTGTCAGCTCCAGCTTCTTTGTGATTTGCCAGCCTCCCTTACCTCTGCTTTGGGATTCTACCCAAGTGTTAGGACTGCAGCAATGTGAGATGAAGAACATAGTACAGTTTTGTACCTACCATAAATGTAGATGTTCAAGATCCACATTGCTGCAGTCAATCCTCCCTCCTTCCCTCTGTGTTTAGGGGTGGTTGTGTGGGTGGGGTTGTACTTTTGTAAATTTGTATATATTGTACATATGTTTGGTACAGGAGTGTTTGGTGTTTTTTGGTTTTGGCCTTATCTTTTTAGGGTCTTCTGACATCTGGGGCAAGAAAAGACTGAGGAAATGACGTCGGTCATGCGCATTTGTACCCTGACGTCCTGACGTCAGACTAATGCGCCTTGACCGACGTCAGCCTTATACTTTGGTATTCGGGCCGACTGGGACAGCGGACTACCCAAGTGTTAGGACTGCAGCAATGTGGATCTTCGAACATCTACATTTATGGTAGGTACAAAACTGTACTTTTCATCCTCTGACGTGCCACTCAGGGTAGATTCTGTCCTTAATATTGATCTGGGCCTCTCTCTACCATGATTACTTTTATTAGCTCTGTCTGTGAACCTGACATTCTTGGATGTAACAAACGGTTTATCTTTGACGTAATCCGACAAGTCTCTATTGAATTTGTGTGTTTCTCTTAATCAATTGTTCCAAATTAGCCAAATCTTTGGCTAAATCAGAAATATATTCTTTGAAAAATGCTTGTTTCAAATAATTGGGCTTCAAGGCACACTTTTTGGATTTCTGCTATTTGAGATTCAATGGTTCTTTCATAATAACTAGTTAGCGTATCCACAAAAAGCATTGAGGCCTGATGGTTGGGCTGAAGCCCAATCCTGTGATAGCTGGGCATCAATGCTTGATACTAGAGGTTGAAGACTGATCTTGAGACCCCTAGGTGTAATATCTTTTAGTTTGTAGGCCTTGAATAATTTCAAGTGCCAAATGTTAGACCTTAGGGACTTCATGTTTCTGGTCAGTTTTTGAAAAACTAACCCACATTTCTGTTTGGAGTCAACTTCACTGTTATTTAAACTAGTTGACCCCCTAGTGTTAAAGCCAAAAGCTTCCAGGTTATCTTTATCAGCTGATAGTCCTTGCAAAATTCCAGTTAGGTCCATGATAAGACAGTATGTCACAACACAATTCTTCACCCAAAAAGAACAATTATACTAACTTGAATATAAACAATTAAGTCTATATTTATATGTATATGGTTGTGCACTACGTTAACCCTATTGATTGTGGAAAGTTGCCTTGATGGTAAAAAATATATATGTAAGAGAACTTAAAATGCCCACTCTGTATAAAGAGACTCTGCGGTGCCCATATGCTAAGGTAGTTGACAATTCGTCTCACTACAAACTATTAATTATTTTAGTTATGAAGGTCCAAAAAATAGAAAGTCACAGGTGTGGATTAATCTGACAAAACCTTAACAGTTTGTCTCGTGTATAACCATAACTCATTCAATATATAATTATGGCAGCCGACCCTTCGTCTCTGCTGCCATCTATTTAAACGTACACTCAGACTCAAGGACATATATACACATTCATGTATATAAAGTGTAGCTGGACATTCGTCCCTTATCTTAAAACTATATCAGAAAATGGACCAAAAATACCAATTATAAAGGGAGTCAATATATACAGAAAATGAGGGCATAAAGTTGTCTACTTATATAAAATATGTACATGTATATGCTCCACAAATGGGTCAACTGCAGTGCAAAAACATACATAAAAAATATATAGACCCACCTAGTACTCAAAGAAACTTGTAGTTAGGTCAAAAATTGAATAGATAATTCCTGTGGTAGCTACTGGATTGGCTCAGAAAGCAAAACCTGAATGAGTGCTAAAAGCAATATTAAGAACCTTGTTACACAAATTGGAAGTCAAAATTATATCCGTATCCAAATACA
This sequence comes from Protopterus annectens, assembly GCF_019279795.1. Lineage (NCBI taxonomy): Eukaryota > Metazoa > Chordata > Ceratodontiformes > Protopteridae > Protopterus > Protopterus annectens. The sequence goes on from NC_056726.1 coordinate 650,811,775, forward strand.
CCTACAAGACAAGGCTGAGTGCCTATACCAATAAGTACAAAAAGTAACTATGCCTGTGGACCACAGCAGAAATCAAAGTATTGCGCTAAAGGGAATCACAGGACAGAGCTATCCTCTAAATTGTAATCTTATGAACAAGACAATAAATAATAGCGCCTTAGATGCATTTGCTCAAACAAGAAACAACCCAAAACACTGAATATTCTTGAAGCTTATGTACCCTGATGCAACTAAACATTGAATTAAGTTGAACCGAAAATAGAAAAAGAACATTCCCCAAACTGTGCAAATAGCCAGTTCAAGATAATTTCAATTAAAACCAAAAAATACAGCGTGACATGTCAGCAACATTACAAATCATTGACTGATTGCCAAAAAAGAACAAATGTCCCTTATAATCGTCAAAAATCAACCAACATGTAATATGGACCCAAACTGAGTCATTAACTGAATACAATAAAGAATGAAAATAGTACATAAGTCCAGAACGCGATGGGTGTGTCCATAGATGTAATACGTCCACAAAATCTGTAGATGTTGTCCCTTAATAAACGCCCACGATGATAAATTCCAAAATAATGCAATGAAGTTCCAAATGTTGGTAAGGAACCAAGGATAATCCACAGTATCTGTTAAATCAATAAAAAGTGTGGTGAACCTTTGTGAAATGCAAAACAGTATAACCAAAAGTCAAAACTAACAAACAATTATTTGGCCATAGTACCTGTTGGAAATATACATCTGTTGACCCTGAGTTGACACCCCAAATAGTGAGAGTAATAATACACCCTCACGAAAACCAATGTTGGCATAAGCACAAAAATATTCCAATACGTATTCCAGACCTATTCGGAACAGTGCAGTCCACGAGGTAGGCCCAATGTGTAATGTAAAAAGAGAAGATTCTTTCTAAACTGAAGATTGCCCCAAATGATCCAAAAGATTCAGATTTGTAGTAACGACTACATCAGCTGTCATCTGCGATGGGATAGTAAAAGTTCCACAAAAAAACAAAATGCACCAGATGAAATTAGGAGCTTGTATACAAGATGTAGCCTGCAAACTAGGCGTCCCCAGCGTGAAGTGAGAAGCAACAGGAACAAACCAAACACACGCTCGAGGGAACTATGCACGGTCTAAACCAACGCGAAAGGGTAAATCCAAAAACGGACTAGCGCAATGGTATAGCAGCAAAATTTAATTTTTTGTAGAAGTAAAAGCCATTTAAAAATGGCTAACAAGCAAGCAAACCAGTTTCGGCTGTACAAAGCCTTCAGTGCTAAAAAGCAAATGTTGAATAGTTAAGCAGCTCCAAACATCCTGGTGTTATACAGAGAGACATTTAAAGGCACATTGCAGAAATAAGTAATGACTGGATAATGTACACATCATGAATAGTTACTGTCTCTCTGAGGCTTACAGACAGCTGCCTGATGCTCGCTATTATATCCAGATGGTTGTGGATCCCACACCTAATTTCAAAGTATAGATAGACTCTTTGTTGGATTTAGCCACAGAAGAAGGTATTAGTAAACAGGTTGGCAAACAACTTGAAGTGGTGGAACCTATGCCGCTATATTTATACCTATATTTATACCTTCCTAAAATCCATAAACACTCTACTAATCTTCCAGGTAGGCCTATTGTCTCTGGGAGAGGCTCTTTAACTGAACCACTATCCGCTTTCTTCACGTATTATTTAAAACCATTACTGTCTAATGTTAGATCAAGGATACAAGACACCACGGAATTTCTTATCATTCAAGATTCACAATTTGACGCGGATTGGTGGTTATGTACCCTAGATGTTTCATCTTTATACACGAGCATCCCCCATGATGCTGGCATTGCTGCTATCTCTTATTGGTTGGACAAATCTGAATTATATTCCACTGGTTTCAACAATTTTCTTGTTAAACTTACTGAATATGTGCTGTGTAAAAACATTTTTTACTTTGATGGACATCCATATTGGCAGATTAAAGGTACGGCAATGGGGGCTACCTTTGCCCCCATATATGCTGATTTATTTATGGGATTTTTTGAGCAAACATATGTGATGCACATCATAATCTACATATAAATCATTTGGATATCTGGACAAGATATCTAGATTGTTGGATGGTGTGGTGTGGGGATAAGGACCATGTGTTTGATTTTCAGGTATCTTAATAACAATCCTTTTGATATACAATTTACTCTAAACATAGAATATCAAGAGATTGTTTTTTTGGATGTTGTCATTTCTAGATTGGAAGATCACACATTGACCACTACTGTTCATAGGAAGTTTCCTCGATATAATACATTGCTACATGCAACAAGCTCTCACCCCCGCCACATCATCCGAAACATTCCAAAATCCCAGTTTTTGCGTATGAAACGCATATGTTCCTCAGAAGAACAACATCAAGTTTGTGCACAAGATCTGTCAAATAGGCTTTTTAACCATGGATATTCTAAGTATCATATCTCTCAAACCATTGATCAGACTAGTCAGATGGCACGCTCAAGCTTATTACAATACCAACATTTGAAGCATGATGACAAATCCAATTGTGTGCAGCCGATAAGGTTTGTAACCACATTCGGAAACAACATGTTCAGATTCAGGGAAATTAACAGACATTGGGACATACTAAAATCTCATGAACTTCTGAATGACATATTACCAGATAAATGTGCCTTCTCATACCATAGGGGTCACACTATACATTCTCGTTTCACTCACTACAAGAGATGTACACCAGTGACTACAGTCCAAACCACCTTATTTGGTGACCCTTTGGTGGGATGTTTTCCTTGTGGACATTGTAGTGCCTGCCGACATATCCTCAAAACCAAGGAATTTTCAAGTAAAAATACATCACAGGTAATACAATATTAACATATTTGGGAATTGCAGTTCGGATTGGGTCATTTATTTGGCCACATGTACCTGTTCCTCTAATGTGGGTCAGACGTCCAGGCCAATCAAATTGAGGTTCAGAAACCACCGATTGTCCAATGCCCTCTATAAACCACACCATTAATCATCCCACTGCTGTTTTTAAATTTGTTGTTATAGACAAAATCCAAATGCATAGGAACTTCAAAGCAGGTTGGCATACTAAACTTAATAGCATGGAAAATGTGAACAGAAAAACGGTGCCAAACAGGTGTAACACAGCAAAACGATCCACATACAAAATACACCTCACAGCCAAGGTCCTCCAAACACAGAACACAGTTTATTCACAGATAAAAAATGGATGTAATGGGATCCTCTCTCGCCTACATTCATAACTGATGGGCTCGGAGCCGATCCATCGGCTCCGACTCTGCCAACTAGTTCACTAGAACGAAGTCTCTTATTGGCTGGGCTACTCCATATCCCAGGATGCACTACACCTGCTTCCCCAGATCTCGTTTGCCGCTTTACAAGCTGGACGTGGTCTCGACTTGGCTGGAGCTAAGTGGTTTCTTTTACCTTTACTGGTCTTTGTCCTTGGGGTTTTTCTTCTGAAAATTGTTAACAGCTGTTTTAACAGCTACTCTCTGTAATTTGTGTCTTTGATAATTTTTTTTTTGTGTGTGAAGTGATTTACTGGTATTCTTTTTCGTTGTCGGGCAAGGCCCGTTTAAGTTAGAGGGTCTTTGCCCTACTTTTGAGAGTTTGTGTCATTATTTTTCTTCGGGCTAAGCCCGTTTAAATTAGAGGGCTTTTGCCCGTTGTTGTTGTTGTTGTTGTGCGTGCTTACTGTGTTCTCTTGTGAGGTAAATCTCCCTCAAGAGCTCGTGCCTTATTTCTCGCGCTCTACAGTTGGCGCTAACCTTTTGTTTTTAGACCACCTTTCTTACTGTACAATGTCTAAAGAGCAGAAGTCAGGATTTAAAAAATGCACTCGGTGCAATTACAAAATGTCTATAACAGACAGTCATTCAATATGCGTGTATTGTTTAGGGCCTAAACATCTACAGGAGACATGTAGTGTCTGTCATGCTTTCTCCTCTAGGGTTCTTCAAGAGCGCAAAAATAAACTGATCTTGAAGGGCCTTATTAAGCCCTCTTTCGAGGAAGCTTTAGATTCTCCTGTTACCTCTAAAAGAAAAGATCGGCTCCGACAAGTCCCTCGGAACCGACTGCTAAAAAGCAAAAGTCGACCTCTTCTTCCTCGGCTCCACTGACTTCGGGGCCGAGGGTCGAAGGGTCTGCCACGATGCCTCTTTCCTCGGCTCCATTACTTCCGGAGCCGCAGGTTGGAGTATCGAGAGGCAAATCACCTCCATCGGTTCCAATGGTTTCGGAGCCGGTGGAGGTGTGCAGCTCACTCTTCCCCCTCGGCTCCAAAGAAAAAAGCTCCTTCGGCGCTGATGGTGGTCCATGCTGTGGTGGAATCGGCGCTGATAGTGTTGGAGCCCTTTCGGAGCCGGTCCCCTACTCTCTCGGAGCCGAGAGGAAAGTCTTCTCGTCTGTCTACCTCGTCTAAATCTTCAAAACTTTCTGATTCGGATCTGGATAGGGTGATAGAGGCTTTTCCAGTCTCCAGTTTTTGCTCAAATGGTCTCGGCTCCAGCCCAGTTGGCTTCCGAGCCGATCCCCCCTCCGAAACATTCGATTCCTCCTCCAACCTCCTCGGAGCCATTGGAGTCTGTGATGGTGGAGCAGTGCGGAGCCATACGGTCGGAACCGAGACCCTTTCGAGGTCTGTCTGCACCGATTATGGTTCCTACCCTGTCCTCGGGTTCAGGGTTTGGTACTGGGACTTCCTCAGCCGGGCCCGAAGGGAACACTTTGGGGCTGGGTGCTTCGGTGCCTAGTCTTCCCCTCGGAGCATCGGCTGCTGGAATTCCCAGTGCCATCGTGGCCTCTAGACCAGTGATCTCCATGGAGTCTGGAGGTCCGGCCTTTGAGGCCATGAGGAGCACGCTGGCCATGCCCTTGCCAGCTCAGCAGGCTTCTACCTCACCGTCCCTAGACCTGGAGACTGGTGCTTCTGCTGTGTTGCAGTCCCCCGGCAGCGGGGCCCCAGGGCCTGAGGATACCCCCATTGGGGGTTCCCTTCTTCCTGGGGGTCCATCCGAAACTGATTCGGTCGAGCCCCCACGGAAGAAATTGTGCAAGAGGAAGCACGTGGACTCCCAAGACGAGTCTGCTACATCGGATACTGACCTCAATGACGCGGAAGGGTCCCCCAAATCATCTTCGGATGATATCTCTTTCTCAGATATCCTGGAGATTCTGAGACAGAGGAGATTGGCAGGCTAAAACCCCTTCAGCTGAGGAGTCAGTCTTCCTCAAGGCCTTCGGGGCCCAGCCCTCCGCCTCCTGGGTGTCTCCGCCCTTTGAACTCCTTGATTTGGTTTCTCGAAGGGCGTGGGAACACCCTGATTCTGTGGAACCGGTACCTGCGAGACCTAATAAGTTTCTTTCAGCCCCCCCCAGAGGGAATTTCTGACTAAAGGTGTTCCCGTAGATGCTATGGTGGTGGCTTCTGCCATACAGCAGGACGTGTCAGAGGCTTCAACGTCTATCCACCCTCCTAATAAGGATTCCAGGAGCATGGATAGGTACGGGAAGTGTACCCTGTTTTCAGCGGCCTTTACCTTGCGGTCGCTGAACTATTTGTCATTTTACCAGGCTCCAAAGGGACCTCCTTAAAGAGCTAAGTGACTCCCTCACTGGTAATCTACCTGAAGCGCTAGCCCCTACTGTTGGCGCCCAGATGACTACCTTGTTCTCCATTGTAAACTCGTCCATGAGGCTCATTTCGTATGCGGCCGAAGGGGCTAGTAGAGCAGCGGGAACAGGCATAGCCCTCAGGAGACACGCCTGGTTACACTTGTGTTCATTTGCGGAGGCCTTCAAGTCTTCCTTCGCTGACGCCCCCTTTGATGGGTCATCTTTGTTTGGACCCAAGGTGAAGGACACTAACTCGGTGCGAGCAGGAGGGCAAGACCTTGACTGCCGTTGGGGCCTGCTTTTCCGCTCCTTCTAGGCCTTACCCCAAGGTCCAGGGAGGAGGGAAAATGTGGTTCAGAAAATCTGAGGTCTTTCCCTACTCCACCCAGTGATTCCCCCTCCAGAGGCAGGGGGGGGGGAATTCAGGAAGACGCCGTCCCAGAGGCGGCAGAGGCCCCTGTACTTCTGGAGACCGATTCCTTTCGTGGTTCTTCCTACAATCAGCGTCCCTGAGTTGTTGCCCGACTGTGCAGCTCCGGAGCCAGTCGGGGGTCGTTTTGCGGAGCACCCACAAGCTTGGGAATCTATAACAAGCGATCAGTGGGTGCTTCGGATTATTACCGGAGGCTATCTCATCCCCTTCAACAAGCCCCCCCTTTCCTTAAGGGTAATCCCGGACGTGCCACCCAGTCAGCGGGATCAGGCAGCAATAGAGATTTCAAAGCTGCTAAAAAAGGAGCCATCCAGCCTGTCCCCACCGACCAGATCGGATCAGGAACTTACTCAAGATTATTTTTGGTGCCAAAAAAGACAGGGGACTTCAGGCCCATTTTGGACCTCAGTTCATTGAATCGTTTTGTGGAAAAGTCCAAATTCCGAATGGTCACCCTTCAATCCATTCTTCCACTGCTGGAGAAGGATGCATGGATGTGCTCCATAGATCTCCAGGACGCTTACTATCACATTCTGATAGCTCAAGAGTCCAGGAGACACTTAAGCTTCCGCCTCGGAGTCAGTCATTTCTAATTCCGAGCACTGCCCTTACAGCCCCCAGGGTGTTCACCAAGTGTCTGGCAGTGGTGACTGCTCACCTGAGGAGTCTAGGATTCCAAGTTTTTCCATATCTGGATGACTGGCTCCTTACTGCCACCTCCGAGCATCTACTATTTCAGGCGCTCAACGCCACGTTCACCTTGGGCCGTTTCTTGGGGATTACGTTCAATTGGCAAAAATCTGTACTACAGCCATCTCAGCGTATTACTTTTATAGGCGCAGACTTAGATACAAAAAGGATGCGCGCCTTCTTACTGACGGCAAGAATTCAGCTTCTGCAAAACCAAGTCAAATCCTGTCTCCCCCTATCAAGAGCTCCGGCCCATCTGATCCTACAACTGTTGGGCTCGATGGCGTCAACTATACTCCTAGTCCCCTTAGCCAGACTTCACATGCAAATTTTGCAATGGCTCCTATCGGTTCAATGGTCCTATCAGGAACTCCCCTTGAACCATTTAGTCATGATCACGGAGAGTTGCCGTCGTGATCTGCGTTGGTGGCTCCTCCAATCCAATCTCGACCAGGGGTGACCCTTTATCCCTTAACCCCCTGTTGCCACTGTGACCATGGACACCTCCCAGGTAGGGGTTAGGGGGGTCATTACCTGGACAGGTCCGTCCAAGGCACATGGCAAATCCAGGAAACGCATTTGCATATCAATATCCTGGAAATGAGCGGTTCTTTTGGTACTTCAAGCTCTCCATCACGCTCTCCCGCAAGGTCCGATTGCTATCCTATCCGACAACATGTCTGTGGTCTGGTATATAAACAAGCAAGGTGGAACCAGGTCTTACCTACTGTGCAGAGAAGCCATGAGACTTTGGCACTGGGCGGTAGCTACCAACCGCTTTCTAATGGCAACGCACATACCGGGGAAATCCAATGTGATTGCGGACAGATTAAGTAGGACCATCCTGTTACCCCACGAGTGGTCCCTCAACCAGAGTGTGGCTGCGAAAATCTTCGCCAAATGGGGCCTCCCTTGCTGCGACCTGTTTGCCAGCCTCCACAATGCGAAGTGCAGAGAGTTCTTCATGCTGATCCCCTCCCAGGGACAGATTCCCAGGGGCGCTCTGACCCACATTTGGCCCCCCGGTCTTCTTTATGCCTTCCCTCCGGTTCCCCTCCTACCGAGGGTGATACAGAAGGCCATTTAACTGGAGAGCGAGATGATTTTGATTTCCCCGCACTGGCCTAGTCAAGTTTGGTTTCCGTTCCTACAGAGGCATGCGATAGAAGGTCCATGGTTTTTGGACCCAGTGCCGGACCTGTTGACTCATCAGTCAGGATGACTTCACCCGTCTCTCAGGTCATTGAAGTTGGCGGCATGATTACTCCACTTCCATCCTTAGTCAGAGACAATTCCCTTTCTCCGGGGGTGATCCACATATTATCATCTTCTCATAAACCTTCCACTGTCAGACTTTATTCCAGCAAGTGGAAAAGGTTCGCCTTCTGGGCTCAGCAACGAGGTATAGACCCCCTTACTGCCCCAGTATCGGAGGTTCTGAATTTCTTGGCCTCTCTTTTTCAGTTGGGCTCTTCAGTTTCCACGATTAAGGTTCAGCTAGCGGCTATCTCTAATTTTCATGCTTCTGTTGAACCTTCATTGATGTCTCTCAAACTTTGTATGGCTTTCCTTAAAGGAGCATGGCTCCTTAGGCCTCCAATATCTCACCCTGTCCCCCCTTGGGACCTAAATATGGTTCTTGCTGCCTTAACTGCCCGCCCTTTCGAACCAGCTGCTACCTGCGATTTGAAATTTCTGTCCTGGAAAACAGCCTTTTTAGTGGCCATAACTTCGGCCAGGCGGGTTTCAGAACTTCAAGCTCTTTGTTCTGATCCTCCCTATTTGATTTTTCACAGACAGAGTGTCCTTGAAATTAAATCCCTCCTTTTTACCAAAGGTAGCTTCTTCTTTCTGTATTCAACAAACTATAGAGCTCCCTGTATTTTTTCCAGAGTTCTCTAATAACGCAGAATATATCTTTCATCAATTGGACGTCCATAGACAACTGCGTTTTTATTTGAATAGAACCGCTCAGACGCGGAAATCAAATCAACTGTTTGTTTCCTTTGCAATAAACAAATTGGGTCAACCAGTAGCTAAAACCTCCATAGCTAAATGGATTAAGGATTGTATCTCTCTCATTTATTTACAGGCTAACAAAGAGCTTCCCTTTCCAGTCAAGGCTCATTCTACCAGGGCAATAGCTACTTCTGTAGCTTTTCACTCCAAATTATCAATAGATGATATTTGTGCTGCGGCTACCTGGACTTCTCCGCACACTTTCATTTCTCATTACAAATTGGATCTGGTGTCTCGAGGCAGGGCTTCCTTTGGTTCCACAGTTCTCAGGAGTGTTTTCCAATGAGCCACCCGGGATTTAGGTGCTAGGGACGCTGTCCCATCAGTTATGAATGTAGGCGAGATAGGATCCCATTACATCTTTTAGTTATGTACTTACCATAACTTCGGATGTATGGGATCCATCTCGCCTACATTCATACGTACCCACCCTCCTTCCCCCTTCCATTGGGATTTAGAGGAGATGTAGTTCCATTTGGAGATCTTCTCTTGAAGAACTTTAGTTGGTTGTAGTGACTACTATTTTTTCTGTGTTTGCATGTATGTATGAAAGGGAACAAACAAGATCTGGGGAAGCAGGTGTAGTGCATCCTGGGATAGGGAGTAGCCCAGCCAATAAGAGACTTCGTTCTAGTGAACTAGTTGGCATCGGCTCCGAGCCCATCAGTTATGAATGTAGGCGAGATGGATCCCATACATCCGAAGTTATGGTAAGTACATAACTAAAAGTTAAGCGCTTTCATCAATAGACTTCATCAGAACCATACTTGCATGCAAAACACTCACTTAAATATAGAAACCTTAACCATAATTAAATGAACAGGTGACCAATCATTGAAAAAAGCTGTCCTTAAAGTGGAAGAATCCAAATGAAAAGAGTAATAAATGGATAATAAAAATGACAATAACATACTATATTAATTACTTTAAAAATACTGTCACATTGATGCAATAGAGAAATTATTGTCCTATGATATACTAAAGAATTTTTAACATTAAAACACTAAAACGTGACACATAAAAACATGTACTATGTACATAAATAGGCTGAAATAAAACAATTATAGATAGTACAACTGCCATCCCAGAAATCAAATATTACTAATTGTAAGGATATTGGTGTATAAATATATGAATACAAATTCATTATAATTTATAAGCCCTAAATTTGAGCTCTGATTTAATGCTAACATGATCATTAAGCCCAGGTGGAACAGTGGCATTTAATTCTAACTGCCATCTAGCTTCTGCCCTAAGAAGTTGGTTGGTCCAATCACCCCCTCTCTGATGTCTTTACCTACTACTTCAAGAATACCAAACTGAAAAGTGTTCAGGGAAAGATTTGACATGTTTAAATAATGCATTCTTTTCGTCATGTTTAGAAATGTTATATAGGTGCTCATAAATTCTCCTACATAACTTCCTTTCCGTCTTTCCCACATAATATTGTTGGCAGGACTGACATACTGCTAAATACACCACTCCAGAAGTATTGCATGTCCCAATCCTGAACCTTATGTCAATATTATAGGGTCCCAAAAACACCGAAGGGGTGCCAGTAATATGTTTGCAATACTCACAGGCACGACACTTGGTAGTCCCCCTGTTAATTTTCTTTACCTACCCACGGTTATCCAGTAGACTTTTTAAATTCCTATTTACCTTATAAGTGAAAGAGGGATGTTAAGTTGTCTATCTCGCCTTCATTCTTGCTGGATGGGTTCGGAGCCGACCTCGGCTCCGACTCGGCCACTCTAAAGCTCGAGAGTTGGTTCCACCGGCTCGAGGCTCCCCTTATATCCCACAATGCTAGGCGAGAGTTACCTCAGATCTCGTTTGCCGCTACAGCTTCGAGGTTGGTTGTTCTACCGGTTCCTGGTGAGTTTAAGCTTTTTCTATTAAAAGTTACTCTGTTTACCCCTTTTTTAGTTTAATTATTGTCAAATTAGTGTAGTTCATTGAACTTTATCCCCGACCTAATTTTTTCCCGTTTTTTCTTTAAAAGAACTTTTAGTTCTTCCCTTGGGCCTTTGGCCTTCCCTTCCCTAGGGAGTGTTTGTACTTTATTTTTTAGTATTTTTACTAAAGTAATTATTTTGACAGGGTATAACTGGTGTGTTTGAGTGTGTGTTTGTGTTCACCAGTTAGGCTATGTCTAAAGAAGCAAAGGTCTCCGGATTCAAGAAGTGTGATGCGTGCTGTCAGAAAATGTCTCTGACAGACGCTCACACTTCTTGTGTCTATTGTCTGGGGCCTTTGCACCTGCAGGACTCCTGTGCTGTCTGCCATGGCTTCAGCCCCAGGGTCCTGCAGGAAAGAAAAAACAAGCTCATATTGAGAGGCTTGTTGAAGCCTGAGGATTCCCTGTCTGTCTCAACAGGGAAGCCCTCCAAGGCATCGAGGTCTTCGGCTCCGGCTTCTGAGCCGAGACCTCAGGTTGTTCAACCTTTGCCTTTATCGGCTCGGACTGGAGCCGATAAGACTCAGTCCACAGTTTCTGTGGCTTCGGCTCCGGCCGGAGCCGAGGTTATCGAGGTACCCGTGTCGGCTCCGACAAGGTCTTCGGAGCCGACAACCAGAAAGAGGTCTAGGTCACCTTCTCTTGGCTCCGTTCATTCGGCTCCAGGATCTCCCCTGCTGTCTGAACGGAGCCAAAGGTCTCATTCCTCTAGGTCATCGAGGTTGTCCGATCATGACCTTCAGAGGGTGGTGAGTCGACTACTCAAGTCTGAGGCACTAGCCCAGATGCTTCAGAGCCCGACTCATCAGTCGGTGCCTGTCCCGTCCATCAACTCCTTCCTCCTTCGACTCTTTTGAGCTCGGGCGGGTCGGTCGGAACCGAGACTGTGGTCACCTCGGGCCGAGACAATTGTCTTCGGCTCCGTCGTCGCTCCGTTTTCTTCCATGGAGGAATCTCGGCCGGACTTCCCTCGTCGGCTCGAGGGGTGAGTGGCATCGGACCCTTGTCCGACCCCTCTCCTCTCGGTGCTTCGGCGCTGCTGAGTTCGGCTCCGACATCGGCCTCGGAGCCATCACTGTCGGTGCCGAGGGGGTCCTTAGCTCCTCGAGCGGGGACCTCTGGCTCTGCCTGACAGGGGTGCTTTCGAGGTCATGCGGAGTGTGTTAGAGCCTGGCTCTACTCCACAGTCGGCTCCGTCAGCCCCTCCCTCTATGCTGCCTCAGGGTAAGTCGACTCACTCCCTCATCCCTGACCGCAGAGAGCCAGCTCCTCAGGAGCTCCCTTTGGGGATTTCATCCTCTTCCGAGGCCTCTCCTGATTTGGCAGAAGAGCCCCCTCGGAAGAGGAAGTGCAAGAGGAAGCACATTGACTCACCTGAGTCTATTACTTCGGACACAGATCTGGATGATTCTGAGGGTTCCCCCCGTTCCCCTTCTGAAGATGTCTCATTTGCAGACATTCTGGAGATCCTTAAACAGAGGGGAAATTGGCCAGCCCTCAACCCTTCGGAGGACGAATCTGTGTATCTTGAGGCGTTTGGCTCTCGTCCTTCCACCTCCTGGGTGTCCCCCCCTTTCGACCCCCTCATGCAGGTGGTTGCTAAAAAGGCATGGACGGCTCCTGATTCAGTGGACCCCACTCCCAGGAGACCCTCCAAATTCATCACAGCTCCATCAGACAAGGAATTTTTATCAAAAGGAGTCTCTGTGGATGCTATGGTGGTAGCTGCCACAAAGAAGGAACTGGCTGATCCTTCAGTGCCTGTCCATCCACCTAACAAGGAATCTAGGTCCATGGATAGGTACAGGAAGCGGATGTTCTCCTCAGCGACATTTACTATGCGTTAAGCTGAATTACCTGTGCCATTTCACTGTCTTCAAAGCGACTTGATCAAACAAGCGAGTGATATGCTTAACGACCCTACAGGTGCCGGTTTCCAAGATAAATTGAACACGCAGCTGGCTATCCTAATTCTATTTCCAACTCCTCCATGCCTCCTCTCTTATGCGGCCGATGGAGCGAGCAGAGCCAGAGGAACAGGCGTAGGCTTACGTAGGCATGCCAGGATGCGGGTATGCAATTTTGCGGAAGCTTTCAAGGCGTCTTTCACGAACTCCCTTTGATGGATCATCTCTTTTGGTCCACAAGTGAAAGAAACCCTGACTAGGTGCGAGACTGATGGCAAGACCCTTTCTGCCGGAGTCCGTTTTCTACTCCTTCTAGGCCTTACCCCAAAGGCCAGAAGGGGAAAGATGTGGTTCCGTAAACAATCCCAAGGGACTTCGCCTGGCGACAGAGTCGGTTCCCACCAGAGGCAGAGGGGAACAACAATGGTAGACGCCGCCCTAGAGGCAGAGGGGTCCATCAGAACCAGGGCAATCGAGAAACGCCCTCCGATAAGCCCTTTCAGCATCCCTGAGGTGTTGCCCGACTGCCCTTCTTCGAGGCAGTCGGGAAGATTGTCACTGTACCCAGAAGCCTGGCTATCCTTGACACAAGACAAATGGGTACAGTCCATCATTTCGAAGGTTATTCTATTCCCTTTCTTCGTTTTCCAAATCAGTCAAAAATCCCTTCCGGATGTTCCACCCGCTCAAAGGGATATAGCAGCTTTGGAAATTTCAAAACTGCTTGCAAAAGAGCTATTCAGCCAGTGCCAGCAGACCAACTAGGATCCGAATCTACTCAAGGTTCTTTTAGTTCCAAAGAAAACAGGGGACTGGAGACCAATTTTGGATCTCAGTATCTTGAACAGATCGGTCAAGAAAACAAGATTTCGGATGGTCACGCTGCAATCCATTCTTCCCCTATTGGGAAAAGGAAACTGGATGTGCTCTATAGACCTTCAGGACGCTACTATCACATAAAAATGAACAGACGCTCCAGAAGATTCCTCCGCTTCAGGCTGGGAACCAGTCATTTTCAATTCAGGGCCCTGCCCTTTGGTCTCACCACTGCCCCCCGGGTGTTTACCAAATGCATGGCAGTGGTAGCTTCTCACCTGAGACGACAAGGATTCCAGGTGTTTCCATATTTGGACGACTGGCTCCTCACAGCTCCCACCAAGCATCTCCTTCTGATGGCCAGAGATTACACTTTTCACGTCTGTCAAAGACTGGGTATCTCAATAAATTGCGAAAAGTCTGTTTTGTCGCCTTGTCGTACTATTACCTACATAGGCGCAAAATTAGATACTGTAAACATGTCTGCAACACTAACGAACCAAAGGATATCAGACATTCAAAAATTGGTATCACTACTTCTCAACAACAGAGCCAAAGCCAGGTTAGTTCTAAAGGTGTTGGGAATCATGGCAGCGGCCATACCCCTCCTTCCATTGGCCAGATACCACATGCGGATCCTTCAGTGGATGCTCTTTTCTCAATGGTCATACCAGGAACTTCCAATGTCCCACACCATTATGATCACGCGTGCAAAAAGCATCTCATGTGGTGGATGTCTTCCCCCCAGCTCCTGTTGGGGAGACCATTTGTTCCACCTCCTCCGGTTGCTACTCTGACAACGGATGCCTCCCTGATCGGGTGGGGGGGGCATTATCAGGGCAGGACAGTCCAGGGCACATGGCAACCAAACGAATGCCACTTGCACATAAATGTTCTGGAGATGAGAGCAGTGCTTTTAGCGTTGCAAGCCCTTCAACACTCTCTTCCCTTGGGAACGATTGCAATCCAGACAGACAATATGTCTGTAGTGTGGTACATCAACAAACAAGGCGGAACCAGATCATACCCCTGTGTCGAGAAGCACTCAGACTGTGGCAATGGGCGATTTCTTCTCAGCGTTTTCTGATAGCAACGCACATCCCGGAAGTCCAATCACATTGCGGACAAGTTGAGCAGAGCTATTCTCATGCCTCACGAGTGGTCTCTGAAAGACTCTGTAGTGAGAGAGATTTTTCTCAAGTGGGGTCAGCCTTGCTGCGATCTTTTGCTACTCCCCAAAACAGCAAGTGCAGAGAATACTTCACTCTATTCCCTTTACCAGGCCAACCCAGCAGGGACGCTAGTCCAAGTTTGGCCCCGGGACTTCTGTATGCATTTCCTCCTTTCCCACTGATCTCTCAAGTAATACAGAAAGCTATCGCTCAGAAGGCCTCATTGATCCTCATTGCTCCTTACTGGCCTCGACAAGTGTGGTTCCCCTTCTGCATCGATTTCTTTGGAGCGACCGTGGAATCTGGACCTAGTTCCACATCTTTTGATCCATCAGTCGGTTCAGTTTCATCGCTCCCTCCACTCTGTGAACCTCACTGCTTGGTTCCTCCACTTCCAACCGTAGCCAGGCTTCCTCAATTATCTCACTCTGTTAGAGATATTTTGATAGCTTCCCACAAATCTTCCACTGAAAGATTTATTTGAGTAAGTGGAAACGATTTTCATATTGGGCACAAGGAAAGGACATAGATCCTTTCACCGCTTCCATCCAACTAGTCCTCGATTTTCTTGCTGAACTCTTCCATGCAGGTTCATCTCCATCTACTCTTAAGGTTCAATTGGCAGCTATTTCTAATTTCCATGTGGGTATTTCTGAATCTGCCCTAATGTCCCACAAACTCTGCAAAGCCTTTTGAAAGGAGTTTTTCTTCTCAGACCTCCTGTAAGAAATCCTCCTTCTCCTTGGGACCTAAATTTAGTTCTTGCTTCTTTGATTCTTTTCCCTTTCGAACCTGCAGCTTCATGTTCCTTAAAGTTATTCTCATGGAAAACTCTCTTTCTGGTGGCTATCACATCAGCTAGAAGAATTTCAGAACTTCAAGCACTCAGTTGTCGTTCTCCTTACCTTGTGTTCCATAAGGACAGAGTTTCCTTACGAACTAACCCGTCCTTTTTGCCTAAGGTGGTTTCAACATCAAATCTAAACCAATGCATTGACCTCCCTGTTTTTCCCGGAGTATTCAAATAGGTCTGAACAAAAATTACACTGTCTGGATGTTCATAGTCAATTAAGGTACTACTTGGACAGGACGAAACAATTCAGAAAATCTGATCAGCTGTTTGTCTCCTATGCGGAAAGCAGAAAGGGACTTCCAGTTCAAAGGTATCTTTATCCAGATGGCTAACATCTCTGATTACCCTTGTTTATGAGATTAGACACAAAAAACTGCCTAATAAGCCTAAAGCCCATTCCACCAGAGCTTTGGCTACTTCCTTAGCCTTCCAAGACAGACTGCCTATTGACACCATTTGTGCAGCGGCTACTTGGGCTACTCCTCACACTTTTATTTCCCATTATAAGTTGGATTTAGCTTCTAGGCATAGAGCTAATTTTGGTTCCACTGTTCTCAGGAGTCTGTTCCGTTAGGCCACCCAGGACAAGGTGCTAGGGACGCGGTCCCATCCAGCAAGAATGAAGGCGAGATAGACAACTTAACATATAGAAGTTATGTTCTTACCATAACGTTCCATGTTAGTTGTCTTCTCGCCTTCTTCTTAAGGCCCCACCCTCCTTCCCCTGGCCTGGACAGACCTAGAGGAGTTGTGATCGTGACCTCTCTTTCTACCACCTCTTTCTTAGCTATATGCTATTATGCATATTTCTTGTTTCAGGATGTAGGTCACCCTTCTTCCTGTTGTTAGAGGTGGATTCTGTTTTCACAGTTATACTGTTTCTGTTATAAGCTGGGGTTAGCTTACAAACGAGATCTGAGGTAACTCTCGCCTAGCATTGTGGGATATAAGGGGAGCCTCGAGCCGGTGGAACCAACTCTCGAGCTTTAGAGTGGCAGTCGGGCCGAGGTCGGCTCCGAACCCATCCAGCAAGAAGAAGGCGAGAAGAAGACAACTAACATGGAACGTTATGGTAAGAACATAACTTCTATTTTGTTGCCAACAATTGTCCATAAGTCTTGATTACACTTAAACATATTCCAATTGTTAATAATAGTGTTTTTAACAGCTGTTTCCCCCTCAATCAACACCATAGATTTGGTATAATCCAAGCTATTATTGTTCTCAACTACAGGGGTGATCTCCGTAGTACCAAGTAAAATATGTGGATAACCAGGTTAGGGGCTTTGTTCAAACCTGGCCTTAATGAAACAGAATAATATGTCAACCTACTTCCTTATGTATATTGTTTGGGATTTATTTAGTTATTAAAATTTCATATGTGCACGAGTTTATTTTGGTGATTTTGATTTGTATTATATTCAGTAACTATTCATGATGTGTACATTATCCAGTCATTACTTATTTCTGCAATGTGCCTTTAAATGTCTCTCTCTAACACCAGGATGTTTGGAGCTGCTTAACTATTCAATATTTGCTTTTTAGCACTGAAGAAGGCTTTGTACAGCCGAAACAGGTTTGCTTGCTTGTTAGCCATTTTTAAATGGCTTTTACTTCTACAACAAATTAAATTTTGCTGCTATACCATTGTGCTGGTCCGTTTTTGGATTTACGTGTTATTCGACTCCAGTGTGACCTGATTAAGGAGTATGCTGGATAACCCCCAGAGTCTGTCGGCCGAGGAGAAGCGTATGTATTGGTCCTGAGGGCCCTGGGATCCATAGTGGCTGCCATCACTCTATCCTCGTTCGCCCGTCTGAAGATGAGAATCCTTCAATGGACTCCAAGTGCAATGGTCTATTCTTTTTCAACCCCTATCTACCCCTATTCCTCTCAGCAGGGTGTGCAAGGAGTCTCTTCTCTGGTGGCTTCATTCCAAAGACCTCTGGGAAGGACGTCCTTTCGTCCTATCTCCCCCACAAGTCACAGTGACCACTGATGCATCTCTCCTCTGGTGGGGGGGGGGCATTGCAGGGGCAGATCCGTCCAAGGCACGTAGACTCCCACAGAGACCTCACTGCATATCGGTGTACTGGAGATGAGTGCGGTGCTTTTGGCGTTGCAGGCTCTCCATCACCTTCTTCCTCCAGGTACGGTTGCAGTTCAGTCGGACAACATGTCTGTACACTGGTACATAAGCAGGGGGGAACCAGGTCCTATCCTCTTTGCAGGGAGGCCATGAGAGTGTGGGAATGGGCGAGCTCCACCAACCGCTTTCTCATAGCAATGCACATTCCGGGTCGGTCAAACATCTTGGCAGACAGGATGTTCTTCATCTCACATTGCTGCAGTCATAACTTATGGGGTAGTCCGCTGTCCTCGGTCGGCCCGAATACCAAAGTATTAGGCTGACGTCGGTCATGGGCGCTCAGATCTGACGTCAGAGCGTCAAGGTATTAAAGCGCATGACCGACGTCATTTCCTCAGTCTTTTTTGCCGCATGGTCCGAAGCAGAAGCAGCGTTTGCAAGTGCCGTTCGGCGTTCTGAAATTTTCGTATTCTGAGTTTCAGACCGAAACCAAGTTGGGCTAAGTACCCCGTTGGGGAATATTTTTGTTTTTTCTTGCCTCAGTTAATTCCGGATGTCAGAAAAAGTGAATAATTGTATTTCTTGTGGGAAACAGATACCGCATAGGGATTATCACTCTCTTTCTATTCCTTGTTTGGGACCCGAGCACGACGTAGTCGGGTGTCGCTTTTGTGCTAGATTTAATAAGCGCACCATTAAACGTAGGCTAGATTGTGCTAGGCTTGTATTCGGTAAGCGGTGTAATTACAATATGCCGTCGGATCCTCCGCCCGCTACCGCGAAGAAGCGCAAAGATAAATCTTTAAAGTCCAAGCAGGATGACTCGTCCGTTCCGGACGCCGGTTCTTTAGACACTATGGTGGATTCGGTTGATCTGGCCGAGGTTTCAACTGAGTCTCAGGGGGAGACGTTGATTTTGCAAGATGTGGCCTCTCAGGAGTCAGGTCAGGCTGAGGGGGCCTCTCAGGTTGCTGTTCTCCCTTCTTTGCCTAAGGTGGTTAGGCCTTCTCCTTCTGTCTCTAAGGTACCTTCCAAAGGCAGGCCTGGTTTGCCTACCACAGGTGTCAGTCCTAGTTCTGCAGGTTCTGTGCCTAAAAAACACATGCTTAAAATGGCAGAAGATTTAATTACTTTAATCAGGGGTTCTATGCCCCCTCCTGATAAGAGGCCTCGGGTGGAGCCAGAAATGGAAAGTTTGGAGCAGGCTTCAGATTACTCAGTCTTCGGCTGAAGACATTCAGGATTTTCCTCCTTATTCTGATTCAGACGCAGAGGATTCCACTCCTTCTGCTTCTCCTCCAGAGGATTTTTCTTTTTCAGAAACCCTTCATTCTATGAGGGAGCATTTTAAATGGGAAGGTCAGGATTTCTCAGATTCCCGGAAGAGGCTTAGGGAATTTTTGTTTATACCACAGCATAGGCCCTTGGCTATACCTCCTGTTTTGGATGTTGTTCAAGACGTTTTCTCTGAGGCTTCCCTTAATCCAGACTCTTTGCCTCCTGCGCCAGTTAAGCCAGATAGGTATTAGAGTGCCTGAGGCTCATAAATATCTGTATAAGAGCCCTAGGGCTGACCCAGAAACTATTAGCCAGGGACCTAAGGGTGTCAGGGCTTCTGTTGTAAAGAATCCAGTTCCTGTGGATAAGGATGCTAGAGCTTTGGAAAGGTGGGGTAAGGAAGTGTATACCTCTTCCACTTTAGCAATGAGGGCTTTGAATTGCCAGTTTCGTATGTTGAAGTACCAGAATTTTCTCCTTTCTCAGTTAAAATCTAAAGTGGATGCTTTGGCAGAGGGCATAGAGTGTAAGGAATTACAGGATTTGGTACATGCCTCTGATCAGGTGGGTAAGCATGCTTTGCAGTGTGGTTTTGATGCTTTACAGGCTTCTTCCAGGGTGGCTGCCACTGGTTCAGTTATTCGCAGGCACGCCTGGCTTAGGGATCAGAATTTGTCAGAACATGTTAAAGCTAGGATTTTAGATGCTCCTTTGCAGTCTGAAGTTTTGTTTGGCTCTCCTGTGGAGTCTGTCTTGAAGAAAATGGAAGACAAGGCTAAGTCTATGCAGACTGTTAAAGATTTTTTGCAGGTGCAGCCCCCTAAGTTTAGCAGGAACTGGCCTGCTAAGGGTTGGACTTACCCTTCTTCTGATTCACAGTCTAGGGGTAAATCTAGACGTGGTAGGGGCAGAGCTCAGAGTTCTTTCAGGTCTAGACCGTGGAGTTCACCAGCACAATCTACAGGTGAGGGCAGGGGCTAGTCCTTTCGTAAACAGGCCCAATGACCTGCAACTCCAGCTGCCAGATCCTTCCTGTCTGGCAGCTCCTTTGGGAGGAAAATTGGCACTCTTCAAGCAAAATTGGTTTCTAGTCACCCAGGGCAAATGGGTGTTAGACATTATAGACCGAGGCTACAAGTTTTATTTCCACACATTGCCTCCTTTCAAAGGCATGCCAGACGTTCCTCCTCAGCAAAGAGTAGAGGCTCACAAACAGATTTCTTTACTTCTTCAAATGGGGGCTATACAGCAGGTCCCTCTGTCAGAAGTGGGCCTAGGATTTTACTCTCGCCTATTTCTTGTACCAAAGAAAGGAAACACTTGGAGGCCAATCTTGGATTTATCTATCCTCAACACATATCTGGACATTCCAAAATTCAAAATGTTGACGTTGCAACAACTTCTGCCTCTGTTGGGCAAAGATCACTGGATGGTAACTCTGGATCTCAAAGAGGCTTATCTTCATGTTCCTATCAGGCCCAGTTGCAGGAGATTCCTGCATTTTCGGGCTGGGGCTTTACATTATCAGTTCTCTGCATTGCCCTTTGGCTTATCTACTGCGCCCAGGGTATTCACAAAAGTACTGGCTCCAGTGATAGCCTTCTTCAGGTTAAGAGGAATACAAATTTGTCCTTATTTGGACGATTGCCTGATTCTTGCTCAAGACAAGCACGAGCTTCTTCACCATCTACAGTATGTTATGACACTGTTAAGGTGCCTAGGGTATTCTGTGAACGAAACAAAGTCCAGTCTAGTACCCTCTCAGGAAATGTGCTTTCTGGGTGTGAGACTGAATACAGCTTCCCAGATGGCCTTTTTGACCCCGGACAAGCAAAAGAATCTTACAGTTTACTTCCATCAGTTGTCTCTACGGTCCAGGCTGACTGCAAGGACAGTCCTTCAAGCCTTGGGGTTCATGGCATCTTGTATTCTGGTGCTTCCCAATGCCAAACTGCATACGAGGAAGCTACAATGGTATCTCAAAAATGTATGGACACAACACTGCCAAGATCTGGACACTGTCATTCAGATAATACCTTGCATTCAAAAGGAATTTTTGTGGTGGGCTCAGGAATGTCACCTAAACAAGGGACTCTGTGACCCGACCAGAGGCGAGTCAGATTTTAACGACAGATGCCTCGGACAAGGCTTGGGGAGCAAACCTCAATGGAAAATGGGTTCAAGACACGTGGCCTGCCAGACTTCAACATTTACATATCAACTTGAAGGAAATGTTAGCAGTCCAGTTTGCATTGATGGCTTTCAAGGATTTACTTCTCCCAGGGCAGGTGTTGATTCAAACAGACAACACAACTGTCATGTGGTACATCAACAAGCAAGGGGGAACCCATTCGTACCCTCTTTGCAGGCAAGCTATGATTTTGTGGGAGACTGCTCTCAGTTTACAACTCACTCTTCAAGCAAGGTTTCTGCCAGGAGCACAGAACTCCTTAGCAGATGTTTTGAGCAGACGGATAGTGGATCCCCACGAGTGGAAATTGGATCCTCATGTATTTCGACGGTTGACAATGATATGGGGGACTCCAGACATAGATCTGTTCGCTTCTCCACTAAATTTCCAGGTGCCAAAGTTTTGCACAAAGATGTTTCATCCCACAGCTTGGAAAGTGGATGCTCTATCATTCAGTTGGAGCAATCTTCACGTCTATGCCTTTCCTCCTCTGCCTCTCCTTCCCAAGGTGCTCTTGAAGGTCAGACAAGACAAGCCCTCCATGATTCTAATAGCTCCAGATTGGCCTCGACAGCACTGGTACCCTCTGCTGAGGAGTTTAGTACGGGAACCTCCTTACCCTTTGCCTTTGATCCCGCACCTTTTGACTCAGGAGGGTAATCATTTCCTCAATGTCAGGATTCAGTCCCTGCATCTAACAGCCTGGCATATTCTGTTCTAGAACCTGGAGGGTCGCAGCTTCCTCAAGTTTTGAATGTTATTTTGGAGGCCAGGAGGCCTAGTACAAGGAAAGTTTATGCTGATAAATGGAGGAGATTTTTTATTTGGAGCAAAGCAAAGAGCTTTGATGTTTCCAGGCCTGATTTGAGTGTTTCTCTTCAATATCTTACAGAATTATTGGACAAGGGTTTGTCTTTCTCCTCTATAAAGGTTCATGCTGCAGCCATTTCTGCTCACTATGACTGTGACCCACCATTATTCTCTCATCCTTTGTTTAAGCAATTCCTTAGAGGGGCAAAGAACATAAGACCCCCGCGTAGAGCTCCTACTCCTGCCTGGGATCTCAATTTTGTGTTGGAAAAACTTACTTTCCCTCCTTTTGAACCTGCAGCTACGGCTGAGTTAAAGTTTTTGTCTTGGAAGACTGCTTTTTTGTTGGCCATTACATCTGCTAGAAGGGTTTTTGAATTACAGGCTCTAATGGCAGTTGAACCCTTCCTAATTTTTCATAGAGACAGGGTATCTCTGCGTACTAACCCTACTTTTATGCCTAAAGTGGTTTCAAATGTGGCCTTGAACCAATCTATTCATTTGCCTAGTTTTTATGCAGATCCCCAAAATAAAGGGGAGAAAATTTTGCACACTTTGGATATTCACAGGCAGTTGCGTTATTATTTGAGCAAGACTAAAGAGTTCAGACAGTCTCAGCAGCAGTTTGTTTCTTTTGCTTTGGGTTCTCAGGGGAAACCTGTTTCAAAACAAACTTTTTCTAAGTGGATTGGCATTTGTATTGCTTTTTGTTCTCATCATGGTAAGGAGATTCCAGCTGGGATCAGACCTCACTCCACTAGGGCTACTGCCACTTCTACTGCTTTTTTAAGGGGGGTGGCTACTAAAGATATTTTGGAGGCAGCTACTTGGAGTTCAGTGCACACTTTTTCTAAACATTACCATCTTCCTCTTTATTCCAAATCTAGGGCTGGATTTGCCACTGCAGTCTTACAGGGCATTTTGGCAGCTCCCAATGCTTTGATTTTGCCAGCCTCCCTTTACCTCTGCTTTGGGATTCTACCCATAAGTTATGACTGCAGCAATGTGAGATGAACATAGTACAGTTTTGTACCTACCATAAATGTAGATGTTCGAAGATCCACATTGCTGCAGTCCAATTTACCCTCCCTCCTTCCCCTCTGTAGTTTGGAGTGGTTGTATGGTTTGGGTTGTAGCTGTTTTTTGTACATGGTTTTTGGGAGTTATTCAATTTTTGGCTGTGGCCTTTTATTTTTAGGGCCTTCTGACATCTGGGGCAAGAAAAGACTGAGGAAATGACGTCGGTCATGCGCTTTAATACCTTGACGCTCTGACGTGAGATCTGAGCGCCCATGACCGACGTCAGCCTAATACTTTGGTATTCGGGCCGACCGAGGACAGCGGACTACCCCATAAGTTATGACTGCAGCAATGTGGATCTTCGAACATCTACATTTATGGTAGGTACAAAACTGTACTTTGTCTAACGACCCTCTCACCTTACGAGTGGTCTCTGAACCCAACAGTTGCGAACCAAATATTCCTCGCTTGGGGTCAACTTTGCTGCGATCTCTTCGCTTCGCCTTCAAAGTGCAGCGAGTTCTTCTCTCTGATTCCCCTACCAGGGGAAGCCCCCAGACACGCTCTAGTTCATGCTTGGCCATCCGGTCTTCTGTATGCTTATCCCCAAATTCCTCTGACAAAATTCCTACAGAAAGCTCGTCGGTTGGGGAGCAGAGTTATCCTCATAGCCCCATTCTGGCCTCGCCAGGCCTGGTTCCCTTACTTAGTCTCATCTAATGCATCCTGCCTGGATCCTAGATCCCAGTCCGGATCAGATTTCCCATCCCCTGCGGCTCAAGACCCCTGACCTGGGTGGTTGATCCAGTTCCCCTAATGGCTAGGACTCCTGGGTTATCCTCCTCAGTTAAGGCCATCCTAATGGCCGTGCACAAACCATCCACCAGAAAGATCTACAAGAGTAAACGGAAACAGTTTTCCTTTGGGCAGAGATGATGAATCTGGATCCTTTCACGGCCCCCGTCCCAGTAGTCCTTGACATTCTTTCACATCTTTTTCAGCAGGGAGCTAGTGCGTCCACTATTCAAGTCCAGTTGGCGGCTATCTCCCTCTATCACGTTAACAGCTCAGGACCTCTGGCTTCATCCAAGATCTGTAAATCATTCATGAAAGGAGCCTTAAGACCCCCGATCAGAGATGCAGTACCTCCATGGGATCTTACCATAGTTCTTCAAGCTTTAATTGGGCCCCCATTTGAACTGGCGGACACAGTGGAATTAAAGTATGTATCTTGGAAGACCATCTTTTTGATTGCCATTACTTCCACCAGGAGAATTTCAGAGCTTCACGCTCTTTGCTGTAAGCCTCCATACATCATCTTTCATAAGGACAGGGTCTCCCTCAGGACTAATCCCTCCTTCCTGCCCAAAGTCTCTTCAGAGGCCAATATCAATCGGTCTATCAATCTACCGGTCTTCTTTCCAAATTTTCAGAATAAAGGAGAGTACAGACTCCATTGTTTAGATGTTCACAGACAGCTACGATGTTCTTCATTCCACATTGCTGCAGTCCTAACTATTGGGTAGTCCGCTGTCCAGTCGGCCCGAATACCAAAGTATATGGCTGACGTCGGTCAGGGCGCATTAGACTGACGTCAGTACGTCAGGGTACTAATGCGCATGACCGACGTCATATCCTCAGTCTTTTTTGCCGCATGGTCCGATGCAGAAGCAATTTTGCGAGTGCAGGTTGGCGTTCTGAAAGTTTCTGAAGTCAGATTTTCAGACCGAATCAAAGTTGGCTAAGTACCCCGTTGGGGAATATTTTGGTTTTTTCTTGCCTCAGTATTTAACCGGATGTCAGAAAAAGTGAATAACTGTATTTCTTGTGGGAAACAGATACCTCATAGGGATTACCATACTTTGTGTATACCTTGTTTAGGGCCTGAGCACGACGTTGTTGGATGCCGCTCTTGTGCTAGATTTAACAAACGCACTATTAAGAGAAGGTTAGACTGTGCCAGGTTAGTTTTTGGGAAGCGTTGTAATTATAAAATGCCGTCGGATGCTCCGACGCCTGCTTCGGCCAAAAAGCGCAAGGACAAAGCAGCTAAGCCTAGAGTGGAAGAACCGACAGTCCCAGACGTCGGTTCTTTAGAAGGCTCAGTGGAGCCGGAGGTTCTGCCAGGTGTTTCTTTGGAGTCTCAGGGAGAGACTTTACTGTTACAGGATGTATCCTCTCAGGAAGTAGGCCAGGCTGAGGGGGCTTCTCAGGTGGCTGTTCTTCCCTCTCTTCCTAAGGTGGTTAGGGCCTCCCCTTCTGTTTCCAAGACTTCTTTGAGAGGCAGGCCAAGTTTAGCTTCAGTGGGGGTTTCTCCGAGTGTGTCAGGGTCTTTGCCTAAGAAACATATGCTAAAAATGGCAGAGGATTTGATTACTATGATTAGAGGTTCTATGCCCCCTCCTGATAAGAGGCCTAGGGTGGAACCTGAGTTTGAGAGTTTTGAGCAATGTTCGGAGGCTTCTGAGTCTTCGGCTGAAGACTTGCAGGAGTATCCTCCTTATTCTGATTCTGATGTGGATGATTCTACTCCTTCAGCTTCTCCTCCTGAGGATTTTTCATTTTCAGAGACTCTGCATTCCATGAGGGAGCATTTTAAATGGGAAGGTCAAGATTTCTCTGATTCCAGAAAGAGGCTTAGGGAATTCTTGTTTTTACCCCAGCATAGGCCTTTAGCTATACCTCCTGTTCTGAATGTGGTGGAAGATGTTTTTGCAGAGGCCTCCCTGAATCCTGATTCTTTGCCTCCTGCCCCAGTTAAACCGGATAGGTACTATAGGGTGCCTGAAGCTCATAAGTATCTTTTTAAGAGTCCTAGGGCAGACCCGGAAACTGTCTCTCAGGGGCCTAAAGGTGTGAAGGCCTCTGTTAAAAATCCTGTTCCTCCTGATAGAGGCAAGGGCTTTGGATAGATGGGGAAAGAAAGTGTATACTACTTCCACTTTAGCCATGAGGGCGTTGAATTGTCAGTTTCACATGTTAAAATATCAGAATTACCTCCTTTCACAATTGAAATCTAAGGTGGATGCTCTGGCAGAAGGTATTGAGTGTAAAGAGTTGCAGGATTTAGTTCATGTGTCTGAACAGGTGGGTAAACATTCCTTGCAGTGTGGTTTTGATGCTGTGCAGGCCTCCTCGAGGGTGGCTGCCACTGGTTCTGTTCTTCGTAGGCATGCCTGGTTGAGAGATCAGAATTTAGCTGAGCATGTTAAAACAAGGATTTTGGATGCTCCTTTGCAGTCTGATGTGTTGTTTGGTTCGCCTGTGGAAGCAGTTTCAAAGAAAATGGAGGACAAGGCTAAGTCTATGCAAACTGTTAAGGATTTTTTGCAGGTGCAGCCTCCGAAGTTTAGTAGAAATTGGCCTACTAAGGGATGGACTTATCCTGCTTATGATTCCCAGTCTAGGGGTAGGTCTAGGCGTGGTAGGGGCAGAGCTCAAGGTTCTTTTAGGCCTAGGACAGGGAGTTCCCCTGCTCAGACTTCTGGTGAGGGCAGGGGTCAGTCCTTTCGTAAGCAGACCCAATGACCTGCCTTTTCAGCTGCCAGTACATTCTCGCCTGGCAGCACCTTTGGGAGGAAGGCTGTCTCTTTTCAAAGAAAATTGGGATTTAATTACCCAAGACAGATGGGTTCTGGATATCATTCACCACGGTTACAGGTTTTATTTCCATACCTTGCCTCCTTTCAAAGGCATGCCAGACATTCCTCCTCTACAAAGAAAAGAGGCTCACACGCAAATTTCTCTGTTGCTCCATATAGGGGCCATTCAGCCAGTCCCTGTGCCAGAAAGGGGCCTAGGATTTTATTCTCGCCTGTTCCTAGTACCGAAGAAGGGGAACACGTGGAGACCAATATTGGATTTATCTATCCTCAACACTTATCTGGACATTCCCAAGTTCAAAATGTTGACGTTACAACAGCTTTTACCTCTGCTGGGCAAAGATCACTGGATGGTAACTTTAGATCTCAAGGAAGCTTACCTTCATGTGCCTATAAGACTAAGTTGCAGGAAGTATCTGCGTTTTCGAGCTGGAAATTCTCATTATCAGTTCTCTGCATTGCCCTTTGGCTTATCCACTACGCCCAGAGTATTCACAAAGGTTCTGGCTCCAGTGATAGCTTACTTCAGGCTAAAAGGAATTCAAATCTATCCTTACTTGGACGACTGCCTGATTCTAGCTCAAGAAAAGGAAGACCTTCTACAGCATTTGGATTATGTCATAGCAGTGCTAAGATGCCTAGGGTATTCTGTGAACGAAATAAAGTCCAGTCTAGTACCCTCTCAAGACATGTGCTTTCTGGGTGTGAGACTGAATACAGCAGCCCAGATGGCCTTTTTAACCCCGGACAAACAAAAGAATCTTTCCAGTTACTTCCATCAACTATCTCTTCAGTCCGGGCTGACTGCAAGGACAGTCCTTCAAGCCTTAGGGTTCATGGCATCTTGTATTCTGGTGCTTCCCAATGCCAAACTGCATATGAGGAAGCTGCAATGGTATCTCAAATGTATGGACACAGCACTGCCAGGATTTGGACACTGCCATTCAGATAATACCTTGCATTCAAAAGGAATTTTTGTGGTGGGCTCAGGAATGTCACCTAAACAAGGGACTCTCTGTGACCCGGCCAGAGGCGAGTCAGATTTTAACGACAGATGCCTCAGACATTGCTTGGGGAGCTCATCCAAATGGAAAGTGGATACAAGACAAGTGGCCTGCCAGACTACGGCATCTACATATCAACATGAAAGAGATGTTAGCAGTCCAGTTTGCATTAATGGCTTTCAAGGAGTTACTTCTTCCAGGGCAGGTGTTGATTCTAACAGACAACACAACTGTCATGTGGTACATCAACAAACAAGGGGGAACACATTCTTACCCATTGTGCAGGCAAGCAATGATTTTATGGGAGACTGCGCTCAGCTTGCAACTAACTCTTCAGGCAAGGTTTCTGCCGGGAGCACAGAACTCCTTAGCAGATGTGTTAAGCAGACAAATCATGGATCCCCACGAGTGGAAACTGGATCTTCATGTATTTCAAAAATTGACAGTGTCATGGGGAACTCCAGACATAGATCTGTTCGCTTCTCCACTAAACCACCAGCTGCCAAAGTTTTGCACAAAGAGGTTTCATCACACAGCTTGGAAAGTGGATGCTCTTTCTGTTGGAAAAATCTTCATGTGTATGCCTTTCCACCTCTGCCTCTTCTCCCAAAGGTGCTTCTAAAGGTCAGACAAGACAAGCCAAGGTTGATTTTAATAGCTCCAGATTGGCCTCGGCAGCACTGGTACCCATTACTGAGGAGTCTGGTAAGGAAGCCTCCATGGCCTTTACCCTTGATTCCACACCTGTTGTCTCAGAGGGACGGTCACCTGCTCAATGTCAAGCTTCACTCTCTTCATCTAACAGCCTGGCATATTCTGTTTTGAAAGACAGCAGGTCTCAACTTCAACAAGTTTTAAATGTGATTATGGAAGCCAGTAGACCTAGTACAAGGAAAGTGTACGCAGAAAAATGGAAGAGATTTTTATTTTGGAGTGCAGCAAACAATTTGGAGATTTCTGAGCCTAATTTGAGTGTGGCTCTTCAATATCTTACTGAGTTATTGGACAAAGGTTTGTCTTTCTCTTCCATTAAGATTCATGCTGCAGCAATTTCAGCTCACTATGATTGTGACCCACCATTGTTTTCGCATCCTTTGTTCAAGCAATTTCTTAGAGGGGCAAAGAATATAAGACCCCCACGTAGAGCTCCTACTCCTGCTTGGGATCTCAATTTTGTGTTGGAGAAACTTACTCTACAACCTTTTGAGCCTGCGGCTACTGCTGAATTGAAATACTTGTCATGGAAGACTGCTTTTTTGTTGGCCATTACTTCTGCAAGAAGGGTTTCTGAGTTGCAGGCCCTTATGGCGGTAGAGCCTTTTTTGATTTTTCATAAGGATAGGGTATCTTTACGTACTAATCCTTCCTTTATGCCTAAGGTGGTTTCTAGTGTGGCTTTAAACCAAACTATTCATTTGCCTACTTTTTATGCAGATCCCCAAAATAAAGGGGAAAAGATTTTGCACACTTTAGATGTACACAGGCAATTGCGTTATTATTTGAGCAGGACTAAGGATTTTAGGCAGTCTCAGCAGCAGTTTGTTTCTTTTGCTTTGGGTTCGCAGGGCAAGCCTGTGTCAAAACAAACTATTTCTAGGTGGATTGGGTTTTGCATTGCATTTTGTTATTCCCATCATGGCAAGGAGATTCCAGCTGGGATTAGGCCTCATTCCACTAGGGCTTCTGCCACTTCCACAGCATTTCTAAGGGGGGTGGCAACTAAGGATATTTTGGAGGCAGCTACTTGGAGTTCTGTGCATACTTTCTCTAAGCATTATCACCTTCCTCTCTACTCTAAGTCTAGGGCTGGTTTTGCCACAGCTATTTTGCAAGGCATGTTGTCAGTTCCTGCTTCCTTATGATTTGCCAGCCTCCCTTACCTCTGCTTTGGGATTCTACCCAATAGTTAGGACTGCAGCAATGTGGAATGAAGAACATAGTACAGTTTTGTACCTACCATAAATGTAGATGTTCGAGGATCCACATTGCTGCAGTCCAATTTACCCTCCCTCCTTCCCCTCTGTGTTTAGGGGTGGTTATGTAGGTGAGGTTATATTCTGGTAGTTTTGTATATATTGTACATATTTATGGTGAAGGTATGTTTGGAGTTTTTGGTTTTGGCCTTATCTTTTCAGGGTCTTCTGACATCTGGGGCAAGAAAAGACTGAGGATATGACGTCGGTCATGCGCATTAGTACCCTGACGTACTGACGTCAGTCTAATGCGCCCTGACGACGTCAATATCTTTGGTATTGAACCCGACTGGACAGCGGACTACCCAATAGTTAGGACTGCAGCAATGTGGATCCTCGAACATCTACATTTATGGTAGGTACAAAACTGTACATGTTCTTCATTCCACATTGCTGCAGTCCTAACTATTGGGTAGTCCGCTGTCCAGTCGGCCCGAATACCAAAGTATATGGCTGACGTCGGTCAGGGCGCATTAGACTGACGCCAGTACGTCAGGGTACTAATGCGCATGACCGACGTCATATCCTCAGTCTTTTTTGCCGCATGGTCCGATGCAGAAGCAATTTTGCGAGTGCAGGTTGGCGTTCTGAAAGTTTCTGAAGTCAGAGTTTCAGACCGAATCAAAGTTGGCTAAAGTACCCGTTGGGATTATTTTGGTTTTTCTTGCCTCAGTATTTAACGGATGTCAGAAAAAGTGAATAACTGTATTTCTTGTGGGAAACAGATACCTCATAGGGATTATCATACTTTGTGTATACCTTGTTTAGGGCCTGAGCACGACGTTGTTGGATGCCGCTCTTGTGCTAGATTTAACAAACGCACTATTAAGAGAAGGTTAGACTGTGCCAGGTTAGTGTTTGGGAAGCGTTGTAATTATAAAATGCCGTCGGATGCTCCGACGCCAGCTTCGGCCAAAAAGCGCAAGGACAAAGCAGCAAAGCCTAGAGGGGAAGAACCGACAGTCCCAGATGTCGGTTCTTTGGAAGGCACAGTGGAGCCGGAGGTTCTGCCAGGTGTTTCTTTGGAGTCTCAGGGAGAGACTTTACTGTTACAGGATGTATCCTCTCAGGAAGTAGGCCAGGCTGAGGGGGCTTCTCAGGTGGCTGTTCTTCCCTCTCTTCCTAAGGTGGTTAGAGCCTCCCCTTCTGTTTCCAAGACTTCTTTGAGAGGCAGGCCAAGTGTAGCTTCAGTGGGGGTTTCTCCTAGTGCTTCAGGGTCTTTGCCTAAGAAACATATGCTTAAAATGGCAGAGGATTTGATTACTATGATAAGAGGTTCTATGCCCCCTCCTGATAAGAGGCCTAGGGTGGAACCTGAGTTTGAGAGTTTTGAGCAATGTTCGGAGGCTTCTGAGTCTTCGGCTGAAGACTTGCAGGAGTATCCTCCTTATTCTGATTCTGATGTGGATGATTCTACTCCTTGGCTTCCCTCCTGAGGATTTTTCATTTTCAGAGACTCTACATTCCATGAGGGAGCATTTTAAATGGGAAGGTCAAGATTTCTCTGATTCCAGGAAAAGGCTTAGGGAATTCTTGTTTTTACCCCAGCATAGGCCTTTAGCTATACCTCCTGTTCTGAATGTGGTGGAAGATGTTTTTGCAGAGGCTTCCCTGAATCCTGATTCTTTGCCTCCTGCCCCAGTTAAACCGGATAGGTATTATAGGGTGCCTGAAGCTCATAAGTATCTTAAGAGTCCTAGGGCAGACCCGGAAACTGTCTCTCAGGGGCCTAAAGGTGTGAAGGCCTCAGTTGTTAAAAATCCTGTCCCTTCTGATAGAGGCAAGGGCTTTGGATAGATGGGGAAAGAAAGTGTATACTTCTTCCACTTTAGCCATGAGGGCGTTGAATTGTCAGTTTCACATGTTAAAATATCAGAATTATCTCCTTTCACAACTGAAATCTAAGGTGGATGCTCTGGCGGAAGGTATTGAGTGTAAAGAGTTGCAGGATTTAGTTCATGTGTCTGAACAGGTGGGCAAACATTCCTTGCAGTGTGGTTTTGATGCTGTGCAGGCCTCCTCGAGGGTGGCTGCCACTGGTTCTGTTCTTCGTAGGCACGCCTGGTTGAGAGATCAGAATTTAGCTGAGCATGTTAAAACCAGGATTTTGGATGCTCCTTTACAGTCTGATGTGTTGTTTGGTTCACCAGTGGAAGCAGTCTTAAAGAAAATGGAGGACAAAGCTAAGTCTATGCAAACTGTTAAGGATTTTTTGCAGGTGCAGCCTCCGAAGTTTAGTAGGAATTGGCCTTCTAAGGGATGGACTTATCCTGCTTATGATTCCCAGTCTAGGGGTAGGTCTAGACGTGGTAGGGGCAGAGCTCAGGGTTCCTTTAGGCCTAGGACAGGGAGTTCCCCTGCTCAGACTTCTAGTGAGGGCCGGGGTCAGTCCTTTCGTAAGCAGACCCAATGACCTGCCTTTCCAGCTGCCAGTTCATTCTCGCCTGGCAGCACCTTTGGGAGGAAGGCTGTCTCTTTTCAAAGAAAATTGGGATTTAATTACCCAAGACAGATGGGTTCTGGATATCATTCACCACGGTTACAGGTTTTATTTCCATACCTTGCCTCCTTTCAAAGGCATGCCAGACATTCCTCCTCTACAAAGAACAGAGGCTCACAAGCAAATTTCTCTGTTGCTCCAAATAGGGGCCATTCAGCCAGTTCCTGTACCAGAAAGAGGCCTAGGATTTTATTCTCGCCTGTTCCTAGTACCGAAGAAGGGGAACACGTGGAGACCAATTTTGGATTTATCTATCCTCAACACTTATCTGGACATTCCCAAGTTCAAAATGTTGACGTTACAACAGCTTTTACCTCTGCTGGGCAAAGATCACTGGATGGTAACTTTAGATCTCAAGGAAGCTTACCTTCATGTGCCTATAAGACTAACTTGCAGGAAGTATCTGCGTTTCCGAGCTGGAAATTCTCATTATCAGTTCTCTGCATTGCCCTTTGGCTTATCTACTGCGCCCAGAGTATTCACAAAGGTTCTGGCTCCAGTGATAGCTTACTTCAGGCTAAAAGGAATCCAAATCTATCCTTACTTGGACGATTGCCTGATTCTGGCTCAAGAAAAGGAAGATCTTCTACAGCATTTGGAATATGTCACAGCAGTGCTAAGATGCCTAGGGTATTCTGTGAACGAAATAAAGTCCAGTCTAGTACCCTCTCAAGACATGTGCTTTCTGGGTGTGAGACTGAATACAGCAGCCCAGATGGCCTTTTTAACCCCGGACAAACAAAAGAATCTTTCCAATTACTTCTATCACCTATCTCTTCAGTCCGGGCTGACTGCAAGGACAGTCCTTCAAGCCTTAGGGTTCATGGCATCTTGTATTCTGGTGCTTCCCAATGCCAAACTGCATATGAGGAAGCTGCAATGGTATCTCAAAATGTATGGACACAGCACTGCCAGGATTTGGACACTGTCATTCAAATAATACCTTGCATTCAAAAGGAATTTTTGTGGTGGGCTCAGGAATGTCACCTAAACAAGGGACTCTCTGTGACCCAGCCAGAGGCGAGTCAGATTCTAACGACAGATGCCTCAGACATTGCTTGGGGAGCTCATCTAAATGGAAAGTGGATACAAGACAAGTGGCCTGCCAGACTACAGCATCTACATATCAACATGAAAGAGATGTTAGCAGTCCAGTTTGCATTAATGGCTTTCAAGGAATTACTTTTTCCAGGGCAGGTGTTGATTCTAACAGACAACACAACTGTCATGTGGTACATCAACAAACAAGGGGGAACACATT
Organism: Protopterus annectens; assembly: GCF_019279795.1. Taxonomy (NCBI): domain Eukaryota; kingdom Metazoa; phylum Chordata; order Ceratodontiformes; family Protopteridae; genus Protopterus; species Protopterus annectens. Next base: position 650,845,015 of record NC_056726.1, read on the forward strand.
CTTACCCATTGTGCAGGCAAGCAATGATTTTATGGGAGACTGCGCTCAGCTTGCAACTAACTCTTCAGGCAAGGTTTCTGCGGAGCACAGAACTCCTTAGCAGATGTGTTAAGCAGACAAATCATGGATCCCCACGAGTGGAAACTGGATCTTCATGTATTTCAAAAATTGACAGTGTCATGGGGAACTCCAGACATAGATCTGTTCGCTTCTCCAATAAACCACCAGCTGCCAAAGTTTTGCACAAAGAGGTTTCATCACACAGCTTGGAAAGTGGATGCTCTTTCTTTCAGTTGGAAAAATCTTCATGTGTATGCGTTTCCACCTCTGCCTCTTCTTCCAAAGGTGCTTCTAAAGGTCAGACAAGACAAGCCAAGGATGATTTTAATAGCTCCAGATTAGCCTCGGCAGCACTGGTATCCATTACTGAGGAGTCTGGTAAGGAAGCCTCCATGGCCTTTACCTTTGATTCCACACCTGTTGTCTCAGAGGGACGGTCATCTGCTCAATGTCAAGCTTCACTCTCTTCATCTGACAGCCTGGCATATTCTGTTTTGAAAGACAGCAGGTCTCAACTTCCTCAACAAGTTTTAAATGTGATTATGGAAGCCAGAAGACCTAGTACAAGGAAAGTGTACGCAGAAAAATGGAAGAGATTTTTATTTTGGAGTGCAGCAAACAATTTGGAGATTTCTGAGCCTAATTTGAGTGTGGCTCTTCAATATCTTACTGAGTTATTGGACAAAGGTTTGTCTTTCTCTTCCATTAAGAGTCATGCTGCAGCAATTTCAGCTCACTATGATTGTGACCCACCATTGTTTGGTCATCCTGTGTTCAAGCAATTTCTTAGAGGGGCAAAGAATATAAGACCCCCGTAGAGCTCCTACTCCTGCTTGGGATCTCAATTTTGTGTTGGAGAAACTTACTCTACAACCTTTTGAGCCTCAAGGCTACTGCTGAATTGAAATACTTGTCATGGAAGACTGCTTTTTGTTGGCCATTACTTCTGCAAGAAGGGTTTCTGAGTTGCAGGCCCTTATGGCAGTGGAGCCTTTTTTGATTTTTCATAAGGATAGGGTATCTTTACGTACTAATCCTTCCTTTATGCCTAAGGTGGTTTCTAGTGTGGCTTTAAACCAAACTATTCATTTGCCTACTTTTTATGCAGAACCCCAAAATAAAGGGGAAAAGATTTTGCACACTTTAGATGTACACAGGCAATTGCGTTATTATTTGAGCAGGACTAAGGATTTTAGGCAGTCTCAGCAGTTGTTGGTTTCCTTTGCTTTGAGTTCGCAGGGCAAGCCTGTGTCAAAACAAACTATTTCTAGGTGGATTGGGTTTTGCATTGCATTTTGTTATTCCCATCATGGCAAGGAGATTCCAGCTGGGATTAGGCCTCATTCCACTAGGGCTACTGCCACTTCAACAGCATTTCTAAGGGGGGTGGCAACTAAGGATATTTTGGAGGCAGCTACTTGGAGTTCAGTGCATACCTTCTCTAAGCATTATCACCTTCCTCTCTACTCTAAGTCTAGGGCTGGTTTTGCCACAGCTATTTTGCAAGGCATGTTGTCAGTTCCTGCTTCCTTATGATTTGCCAGCCTCCCTTACCTCTGCTTTGGGATTCTACCCAATAGTTAGGACTGCAGCAATGTGGAATGAAGAACATAGTACAGTTTTGTACCTACCATAAATGTAGATGTTCGAGGATCCACATTGCTGCAGTCCAATTTACCCTCCCTCCTTCCCCTCTGTGTTTAGGGGTGGTTGTGTAGGTGAGGTTATCTTCTGCTAATTTTGTATATATTGTACATATTTTTGGTGCAGGTATGTTTGGAGTTTTTGGTTTTGGCCTTATCTTTTCAGGGTCTTCTGACATCTGGGGCAAGAAAAGACTGAGGATATGACGTCGGTCATGCGCATTAGTACCCTGACGTACTGACGTCAGTCTATTGCGCCCTGACCGACGTCAGCCATATACTTTGGTATTCGGGCCGACTGGACAGCGGACTACCCAATAGTTAGGACTGCAGCAATGTGGATCCTCGAACATCTACATTTATGGTAGGTACAAAACTGTACTTTTTCTGCCTGAACAGAACAGCAGATATCGGGAAATCTGACGAACTTTTTGTGTCCTTTGCAAAATCACGTTTTGGGAAGCCAGTCACTAAAGTTACATTAGCTAGATGGATCTCCCAATGTATCCTCGCCTACAAAAGTTCTGGTCATCCTGAGCCCCTAAAAGTGCGAGCCCATTCTACACTATCTATGGCTACCTCTGCTGCATTTTGGTCAAGGGTCTCTTTAGATGACGTTTGTGCAGCAGCAACTTGGGCTTCTTCACATACCTTCATTTCACACTATAAATTGGATCTCATATCCAGAGGACGCGCTTCTTTTGGCTCCGCAGTGCTCCCGAATATCTTTCCATAAGGGCCTCCCAAGTTTCTGGTAGCTGGGGACTCTGTCCCACAGGTTGCAGACCAAATGAAGTTAACTACTTCAGATAAAGAAGTTATGTACTCGCCATAACATTCCATCTGAGTAGGTAACTTCATTTGTCTGCAACCGGCCCTCCCTCCTTCCCCCGGACCTATGGTTTGCTAGTTACGAGCCTGTGTATACCTTGTTCAGTCCTCACCATTGCAAAGTGATAAGGATTACTAGGTTATAGAAATTTTCTATTGCCTTCTCTGGCAAACTCGATCTGAGGGTTACAAGGAGGTAGCAGGGCATTATGGGTAAGGAGAGGAGCTTGGATCTGTAAGCTTGGAAAGCTGCTGGCTCGGATCCAATACCCACAGGTTGCAGACAAATGAAGTTACCTACTCATATGGAACGTTATGGTGAGTACATAGCATCTTTTTTGATATGGGCAGTGGGTGATACCAGTATTGTCAGAGTTATGCTTCTGCCCTACAGAGTTGCTTTCTCAGTTTTTGGAAAGGTTGATATTTCTACATTTAGTTTGTGCTGCAAACTATTGTGTGCGCTGTTTAGTCACAGCACTCTGATCATATTTTCAATCAAATTTGATAGCAAAAAAAAAATTAGGGTTGGGGTATTCAATTTCATTACTAACCAGACATATCATGAAGTTGATACTTTGAGGAAGTTTTTGTGGATGTGTAGAAACGGTTTCAAAAACTGCAGGCCCATGAGCAAATTTCTTAGTTGTGGTTTTTGTTACATGCTGAACGTAGAACAGGGTACCTTTCAGCTCCTGGATAGTTCTGACTCGATGCTTGTGTGATTCTCGCCTGGCTGAGTGTGTGGGCTGTCAACAGTTTTGAGACATTTAGATTACCAAGATTTATTTGTTTTGATTAACCTTTAGGAATTGGACTATCCACATGTGCTCAGCAGATAAAAGCTACCAGAATATTTTTTCATTTCTTACTCCTGATGATCTCTATTTCTGTCCTCCATATCTAGCTTTTTTCTATACTTCCAGGCATGATTTGTTTGCGTTCCATGTGGAGCAGAGTTCCTGTCTATCCCTGGACTATCTCCTCTGTCTCTGGACTTGAGGCAGTCAGTAAATCACCCCCTGTAAAAATTTGTGGGTCACATTTGGATTGCACATATTGGCCTTTAAGGGCTCTAGTGGTGGTTAGCCATGTATACACATGTAAACCAATTCCAAATTACATCAAGCTGCTTTTTTTGGAGGGGGGGGCAGTGAAGTTCACTTTCTCTCTGGGTTAAGTAAGTGTATTTCGTATTGTTTTTGTTACCTTTTGCAGTATTTGAATTATTTTGGTTTGTTTACCATTTCCTATCTTTAAGGCAAGCCGTTATATTGTGCCCTTTATTGCCTTCACATGCCACTTTTTGTCTACAGCATGTAGTCGTTCATGCCAGCAGTCAAGAGAAATGTGTGATGTTCATCGTGTTTCACTGTTGCAGTCATTACACTTGGGTTATCCTGCTGGCAGGCTACCCGCAGTCGGCCTGAATTCCAAAGTCCTGGTCCGGCGTCTGTTGCTGTCGCCTCTTCCCTGACGTCCGTGTACCAGGGGTATAAAAGATGCAGCCGATGCCATTTTCAGTCTTTCTTGCCGCACGGTGCCCGAAGCAAAAGCAGTTTGCAAGTGCCGGTTGGCTGACTCCTGAGATTTTCCAATTTGAATTTCAGATCCGAAGTCTTCAATAAAGCTAATTACCCCGTTGGGGAAACTTTTTCTTGCTCTAGACCGATGTCAGTAAAAGTTAATTGTATTTCTTGTGGGAAGCAAATATCTCATAAGGATTTTCATTCTTACTGTATTCCTTGCCTAGGCCCTGACCACGACGTTGCTAGTTGTCGGTTTTGTGCTAGATTCAACCAATGCACTGTTAAGCATCTGTTTGATTTTTGCTTTGCATTACTTTGGCCGAAGGTTTAACTACATAATGCCATCGGAACAACCGACCGGAATTCATAAACGCAAAGACAAAGGACAGGCATCCGAGGTCCAAAACCGACAAAGCCTCTTCTAGGCCAGTCGCCTGTTCTCAGTGAGGCGCTTTGGCAGCCCCTGACACCCGCTACCTCAGAGCCACAGGCCGCCTCCTACTCCCACATGGAGACAACTAGGCTTCTGGAAACTCAAGGTATTGGGCTTACGGAAGCTATTCCCTCAGATGGGTTCTGAGCCGCTGAGCAGGCATCTGCTTCTGAGGGTGTTTTCAGACCTGCACAGCTTACTATCAAGGCAGCCAAGGCAAAGTCTAAAACACCATTAAAGACAAAGAAACAAGAACAGCATTCTCCTGGACAGTCTTCCACGCCAAAGAAACAGATGCTCAAAATGGCCGAGGACCTAATTACTTTGATCAGGGGTTCCCATCTCCTTCCTGATAAAAGGCCTAGGCAAAACACTGTGACTCATCTGACCAGCTTTCTATTTCCTCTGATTCCTCTTCAGAACAGGGATATTCTCTTCCTCCCTATGACTACTCTGAAGAATCTGTCCCTTCAGCCTCTCCTCCTGAGGATTACTCTTTTGGGGAAACCTGGCACACCATGAGGGAGCATTTCCATTGGGAGAGCCAGGATTGTTCAGAATCCAAGAAAAGGCTCAGACTTTCTTTTACTGCCCCAGCATAGGCCCCTTGCTATATCCCCCTGTACTAGATATTGTTTTTTCTGAATCCAGTTTGTCTCCTTATTCTTTACCCCCTGCACCAGTCAAGCCAGATAGGTACTACAGGGTCCCAAACTCTCATAAATTTCTTTATAAAAACCCTGCTGCTGACCCAGAAACAATTTCTCTGGGTCCCAAAGGGGTCAAGGCTTTCACTGCAAAAAAATGTTCCCTCTGATGGAGTTTCTAGAGCATTGGATAGATGGGGAAAAAAATTACACTTCTGCTACTTTAGCTTTAAGGGCTTTAAACTGCCAGTTTCACATGCTTAAATATCAACAATACCTAATGTCAGTGCTAAAACAGAAAATGCTTACAAGCTCAGAATGTCCAGACAGTAAGGAAATGCAGGATTTATTGCATGCAGCTGAACAAGTGGGAAAGCATACTTTGCAATGTGGTTTTGATTCATTTAGAGACTTCTTGCAGAGCCGCAGTTACAGGTTGTCATTCGAAGGCATGCTTGGTTAAAAGAACAAAGTTTACCTGATCATGTTAAAGCAAAATTATTGGATGCACCATTACAGCATGATACTTTGTTTGGTGTTAAGGCAGAAGAGGTGTTAAAGAAAATGGAGAATAAAGCAAAATCAATGCAGGCAGTAAAGGATTTCTTACAGGTTCAGCCACCTAGATTTAGCAGGAACTGGCCTTCTAAAAATTGGTCCTTTCCAGTGTCAGGCCAAAAAGAGGCAGATAGACGCCCAAGAGGCAGATCTCAGCCCCAAGGCTCATACAGACCTAAACAGTGGGGTGCTTCAGCCCCCAATGGCGGAGAAGACAAATCACAACCTTATAGGAAGCAGTCCCAATGACTTCCCTCTGCAAATGCCAAGCACTTACCTTTTGGCAGCACCCTTGGGGGAGGAACTAGCACTTTTCTCACAAAATTGGCACATGATCACACAGGACAAATGGGTACTGAATATTGTTTCTCAGGGTTACAGGTTTCACTTTCACACCCTACCAAGGTCAAAAGGTATGGCAGACCTGCCACAAAATCAATGGGCAGAGGCACAAAAACAAATTTATGCTCTCATGGACATGAGCTATTCAAAAAGTACCACAGCAAGAACAGGGGCAAGGATTTCTCAAGACTTTTCTTGGTACCCAGAAAGGACAAAGCCTGGAGACCAATACTAGACCTGTCAATTCTAAATACTTTCCTGGATGTTCCAAAATTCAAAATGTTGACACTGCAGCTACTTCTACCCATGCTGGGTAAGAAGGCTTGGCTAGTTACTTTGGACCTCAGAGGCATACCTGCATGTCCCAATCAGACTATCTTGCAAAAGATACCTCAGATTCATAGCTGGCTCAATGCATTACCAATTCTCTGCAGTGCACTTTGGCTTATCTACTGCGCCCAGGGTCTTCACAAAATGCCTGGCACCAGTAATTGCATTTTGCAGACAAAAAGGAATTCAAATATATCCCTACTTGGACTGCCTTATTCAAGCAGAGAGCAAGGACATTCTCTACTAAAGCATCTGGCATTTGCAAAAAGATTACTAATTTGCCTAGGGTACACAGTAAACAAAAAGAAATCAAAACTAGTGCCCTCTCGAGATAGTATTCGTGGGTGCAAACTTAAGTACAACTGCCAAGATGGCTTATCTCATGCCAGACAAGTAAAGGCAACAGACTCATTACTTTCAAATGATGGCAACAAAGACCCAGTTACCTGCAAGAAAAATTCTGCAGGCTTTGGGCTTCATGGCATCCTGCAAATTCTGTATGCAAGACTGCATATGAGGAAGCTACAATGGTATATAAAAAGTGTTTGGACTCAACATTGCCACAGCCTGAAAACAGTAATAACTCTTATTCCCTGCCTGCAACAGGAGTTTCGATGGTGGGCACTGGCCTGTCACCACAACAAGGGACAGCCTTTCACTTTACCCACAGCCAGGCAGACACTAACAGATGCATCAGATTATGCCTGGGGGGCACACATGGCAGGAAAATGTATTCAGGGCATGTGGCCCGCAGACCAAATGCATTTTCACATCAATCAAAGAGATGCTAGCTGTACAGAATGCCCTAACAGCCTTCAAGGATCTACTACATCCAGGACAACTCTTATTAAAGACTGACAATACTACAGTTATGTGGTACATAAACAAGCAAGGGGGCACACATTCCTACCCCCTCTGCAGGCAAGCCATGACTTTGGGGAACACAGCACTGACCTGTCAAGTACTTCTGCAGGCACAATTCCTGCCAGGAAAGAAAAATACTCTGGCAGACTAAGCAGAAACCTCATGGACCCTCACAAGTGGAAACTAAATCCACAGGTCTTCATGATAACAAGGAAATGGGGATGCCCAGACATGGATCTTTTTGCCTCCCCTCACAACTGCCAACTGCAGAGATTCTGCACAAGGACTTAACACTCACAAGCGTGGAAAGTGGATGCTCTATCATTCAGCAGGAAAACAGTTTATGCCTTTCCACCATGGTCTCTCCTTCCCAAGGTGCTCCTAAAAGTCAGACAAGAGAAGCCAAAACTGATTCTGATTGCCCCACACTGGTCACGCCAGCACCGGTACCCAATCCTAAAGAGCTTGTCTCAAGGCTCAGCCTGGACTTTACCTCAAATTCCTCATCTTCTGAATCAACAAAACAATCAGATCTTGCACAGCCAACTCAGAACCATAAATCTGGCTGCATGGCAGATAATATAGCCACACAGAACACACCTCTCTCAAGCTGTTATGGATGTCATTTTGGAAGCCAGGAGGCCCAGCACCAGGAAATCTTATGCAGAAAAATGGAAGAGATTCTGTGCTTGGAACCAGGCACAAGGACTTGAACCACTTGTTCCAAATATTCCTCAGATTTTACAATACCAAACTGAGATGCTGGACAAAGGCCTGTCCTCATCAATTAAGATCCATGCCTCTGCCATTTCAGCTCATTACAATACGTAACCTCCTATTTTCTCTCATCCACTGCCAAGTCAGAACCTCAGAGGGGCAAAAAACATAAGACCCCCAAGGAGAGCACCGATACCTACATGGGACCTCAACTTTGTCTTAGAAAAGCTCACACTGCCTCTTTTTGAGCCAGCCAATACAGCCAATATAAAATTCTTATGGAAAACTGCTCTGCTCCTAGCAATAACTTCAGCAAGAAGAGTCTCAGAGTTACAGGCATTAATGGCAGTGGAACCTTTTATCATTTTTCATCCTGACAGGGTTTCTCTAAGGACAAACCCAACATTTATGTTAAAGGTAGTATCCAGTGTGGCTCTTAACCAAACCATTCATTTGCCAGCATTTTATCCAAATCCCCAGAATAAAGGGGAGAGACTTCTGCACTCTTTGGACATACACAGGCAGCTACGCTTCTACTTGGACAAAACAAAAGCTTTCAGAAAAAACGATCAACTGTTTGTAGCATATGCTGCAGGATCACAAGGGAAGGCTGTCTCAAAGCAGACTATTTCAAAATGGATAGGGCACTGCATGGCAAGTCAGTGCCTAAGAATATTAGGCCACATTCTACCAGGGCAGCAGCCACTTTAGTAGCCTTTCTCAGAGGAGTACCTACCAAGGAAATTTTGGAAGCTGCAACTTGGAGTTCAGTGCACACTTTTACCAAGCATCATCACTTACCTCTTTACTCTAAATCCAGAGCAGGCTTTGCCACTGCAGTTCTGCAGGGCCTCATAGCCACTCCTAAGCCTATTTAGACCCAGCCGCCCTACCTCAGCTTTGGGATTCAACCCAAGTGTAATGACTGCAGCAGTGAAACACTATGAACGTAGTACAGTTTTGTACCCACCGTAAATGCAGATTTTCAAGTGTATTCACTGTTGCAGTCCAGGTTCCCCACCCTCCATCCCCCTTTCTTTGCCGGGACTTATCTGTACTTCTCTATCCTATAGAACTATGTTGTGTATTTGCTTGTAGATGAAGGTATTATTTGTATTTTACTGTATGTTTGTATAAGCAATATGTATTGCCTACCTTCTTGGGGGCACCTGACATCTGGGGTAAGAAAAACTGAAGAAAATGGTGTTTGCTGCATCTTATATACCCCTGGCACACTGACGTCAGGGAAGAGGCGACCGCAACCACCGCTGGACCAGGACTTTGGAATTCAGGCTGACTGCAGGAATCCTGCCAGCAGGATAACCCAAGTGTAATGACTGCAACAGTGAATACATAACATGTACATTTATGGTAGCTACACAACTGTACTCTGAGGTCTGCAGTACTTGTCTGGGTCTTAATTTTTGCTTAATTTAACAAGGTGACGTTTATAGAAATGAAAGCTTTCTAACTTTTTTAGAATAGTAGGCTAGGGAAGTTTTTGGCAACCTCTGTTAAGTCTTGTCTTTCATACAGGTAGACGTATGACCCCATCCTGTCTTGTGTCCTAGTTTTCCAGTGAAGCTTTGCTTATCTAGTACTGCACAGTTTTTCTAAAACCGTTTTGCTGACTTTGAACAAATCTGAGACATTTTTGTCAACCGGACCAAATCTAACAGTCAGCCATTAAATAATACTGATGCCAAGTTGGAGAGGGTTGAAGCCATGAGCTCTTGTAGTGTTAAAGGATATTTGTTGTCACAGTCACTGGTGAAGTTATCACTTCTGGGATTGCTGCTGCAGTTTGAGCACATTCCCAATGTTCATTCTTACTACTGTAGTAGCCTTTTTGGCTGTGTTGTATCCTGCCCAGGATGCAACAACCTGCCATCTTTAAAACAGTCTCCCACCCATTCACTCTTAACTGCTGATTGGTCAGACCAGAAGAAAAACGTCTGCAGTCAGTGAAGAAATTGATTATCTTCATGTTTCTGTTGCAGTCATCACATTTGGGTTATCTGCTTGCAGTAGCCCTCAGTCGGCCTGATTAACAAAAGTCTTGGGTCCTACGTTGGTTGCTGTCTCTTCTGTGACGTCAGGTCGTCAGGGGTATAAAACATGCAGCCAATGTAATCATTACATCAGTCTTTCTTGCTGTGCGGTGCCCGACGCTGAAGCAGTTTGCAAGTGCCGGTCGGTCCACTCCTGAAACTTTCGTTTTCGAGTTTCAGAACCGAAGTCTTCAACTAAAAGCTAAGTACCCCATTGGAAAAACTTTCTTGCTCTAAACCGATGTCAGTAAAAGTAAATAGCATTTCTTGTGGAAAACAAATACCTTAAAGATTTTCATTCGTACTGTATTCCTTGCCTAGGCCCTGACCACGACGTACATTGCTGTCAGTTTTGTGCCTTATTTAAACCACAAACTATCCGATGTCTGCATATTTGCACTTATAAATATTTTGGTGATCTTTTCAATTATTTTGATATGTCTTCAGTAAGCCATCTATGCAAATTTTTAAAAGATTTTTTACAAGTACAACCTCCCAAGATTTAGTAGGCATTGGCCTTCTAAGAATTGGTCCTTTCCTGCCTCTTCCAGAGCTTCAGTCCAATCCCAGGCCCAGCAGAGCACTCAGGCTTCAGTCCCAGGGGACGCACAGGACTAAGCAGAGTGGGTGGCCTCCACTTCCAAATCTGGGAGTAATTAAACTCCCCCTGTGGTAAACTGTCTCAATGACTCTCTAAAACTTCCAGACACTTCTCAACTGACTGCCCCTTTTGGGGGAAAGATTGCACTTCATGCAAAGAACTGGGGATTCGTTACCCAGGACAAATTGGTTTTAAATAATGTCCCAAGGAAACAGATTTCACTTCCACATGTTACCAACTCCAAGGGGTTGGATAGATCTACCTCCAAATCAGTGGGCAGAGGCCCAAAAACAAGTGCTATCTCAAGCATAGGGGCTATTCATTTGGTACCAGAAGAGGAAAAGGGACAAGGTTTCTACTCAGGATTTTTCCTAGCACCCAGAAAAGACAATTCATGGCATCCTATCCTGGACCTGTCTACTCTAAACACCTTTTTGGTGATTCCAAAATTCAAGATGCTGACTCTTCACCAGTTGCTTCCTATGTTGAGCAAAGATGCTTGGTTGGCAACATTAGATTTAAAGGAAGCATACCTGCACATCCCAATCGGGGAATCTTGCAGAAGATACCTATGCTTCAAAGCAGGCTACATGCACCATCAGTTCTCTGCACTGCCCTTTGGCTCATCTACTGTGCCCCGGGTATTCACAAAGTGTCTAGCTCCAGTCATTGCATTTTGCAGGCAAAGAAATATTCATATATACCCATACCTGGACGATCTAATTCAGGCAGAAAACCAGGACATACTTTTGAATAGTCTGGCTTTTGTACAAAGGTGCTAATTTGTCTGCGGTACACCATAAACGAAAAGAAATCACACCTGGTACCCTATCAAATTATATTCCTGGGAGCAAGCTTGATTACAACTTCCCAGATGACTTTCCTCACGCCAGAGAAACAAATTCACTTGACAACCTACTTCAAACAAGTGGCCACAAAAACCCTGCTAACTGCAAGGCAAATATTACAAGCCTTGGGGTTCATGGCCTCCTGCATTCTTCTAATTCCATATGCAAGACTGCATATGAGGAAACTACAGTGGTATCTAAAACGCCTATGGTGTCAACATTCTCAGGATCTAGAAGCAACGATTCCTATCATTCCTTGCCTACGCCTAGAGTTCCTTTGATGGTCAGAGGCCTGCCACCAAAACAAGGGACTACTATTCACACCACTCCCTGCCGCCTAAATCCTAACAGACTCATCAGACTATGCATGGGGGGGCGCACCTGTCAGGGAAGTGCATTCAGGGCAAATGGAACTCCATTCAAATGCACCTTCACATCAATCATAAAGAAATGTTAGCTGTACAGAATGCTCTGACAGCCTTTCAAGGACCACATTCTTCCAGGACAGTTAATGGTAAAGACTGACAACACCACTGTTATGTAGTACATAAACAAGCAGGGCGATACATATTCTTACCCCCTCTGCAGACTAGCCATGGCATTGTGGAACACAGCCCTGAGCTACCAAGTGAATCTACAAGCTCAATTCCTGCCAGGAAAACTAAATACACTGGCAGACAGACTAAGCGGAAACCTCATGGACCCACACAAGTGGAAACTGGAACCAAGGATTTTCAACATGTTGACAAGCAAATGGGGAAGCCCAGATATAGACCAGTTTGCTTCCCCCCACGAACTATCAATTGGAAAAAATTTGCGTAAGGACTCCCCACAGACAAGCTTGGAAAGTGGATGCTCTCTCCTTCAGCTGGAAAAACCTATCAGTTTATGCCTTTCCTCCTCTTCCTCTGCTCTCCAAAGTACTACTAAAGATCAAACAAGACAAACCAAGGATGAGTTTGATTGCATGAGACTGGCCACTCCAACACTGGTACCCCCTCCTGCGTAGTCACTGTTGGCCCCATGGCACCTGCCTCAGACTCCTGTCTCAGTAGGAGAACCAGATTCTGCACAGTCAGCTTGAAACGCTGAACTTAGCAGCCTGGCTAATTACCTAAGCTCTCCTTTACCATCCCTCAGTAAACCAGTGATGGATGTCATTTTAGAGGCAAGGAGGCCTAGTACTAGAAAATCTTATGCTGAAAAATGGAAAAGATTGTGCTTGGAACCAGTCTCAAGGGATGAGCACAGCAGTGCCCAATTTACCTCGGATTTTACAATACGAGATGCTTCACAAGGACCTGTCTTTTTCCTCAAATTCACACCACAGCCATTTCAGCTCATTATAACACAGAACATCCCCTCTTCTCTCATCCACTCCTCAAGCAGTTCCTCAGAGGGGCCAAAAATGTAAGACCACCCAGGAGACCTCCAACTCCAGCCTGGGACCTTAACTTTGTATTGGAGAAACTCACCCTTCCTCCTTTCGAGCCAGCTGCTACTGCAGATTTAAAATTCCTTTCTTGGAAAACATCTTTCCTTTTAGCCATCAGTTCAGCAAGAAGGGGTATCTGAAGCTTTCATGCGGACAGGGCATCCCTCAGGACCAATCCCTCTTTCATGCCAAAGGTGGTATCCATTGTGGCCTTTAATCGGTCCATTCATTTGCCAACCTTCTTTCCTAATCCACAGAACAAAGGGGAATGGATATTGCACTCCTTAGATGTGCACAGACAACTTAGTCTACTTTGACAGGACTAAACCTCAAAGAAAATCTGAACTGCTGGTGGCATTTGCTTCAGGGGCAGAGGAGTAGGCTATTTCAAAGCAATCCCTTTCTAAATGGATAAGCCATTGCATTCATTTCTGCTATAAGCACCATGGAAAGCCTATCCCACAGGGATCAGACCCCACTCAACCAGGGCTGCATCTACCTCTACAGCCTTTCTCAGAGGCGTACCTACCAGGGACATCCTCTAAGCTTGCTACCTGGAGTTCTGTACATACTTTCAAGCATTACCATTTGCCAATTTTCTCTAAATCCAGAGTTGGCTTTGCCACTGCAGTTTTGCAGGGCCTTGTAGCTGGTCCTGATGCCATCTAAATTCACTCCTCCCATCCTTAACTTTGGGAATCTACCCAAATGTGATGACTGCAACAGTGAAACGCGAAGAACATGTAGATGTTGGTGTATTCACTGTTGCAGTCCTGGTTACCCTCTCCCCAGCCCCCCTGACTTTTGGCTATACATCTTCTCTCCTTTTCAATGCTTAAAAGCTTTTTGGTGTATTTACTTTTTTGTTGGAGGTATAACCTTGTATATTTATAGATTTAATTGCTTCCCATTAGGTGGGCACCTGACATCTGGAGTAAGAAAAACTGATGTTGACATCTGCTGCATGTTTTATACCCCTGACTACCTGACTTCACGGAAGAAGAGACAGCAGCTGACGTAGGACCGAAGACTTTGATAATCAGGTCGACTGAGGGCTACTGCAAGCAGATAACCCAAATGTGATGACTGCAACAGTGAATACACTAACATCTACATTTATGGTAAGGAAACACAACTGTACTTTTTCTTGCCACCTTGAGAGGAAGCAGCTCTGAAATTCCACAGGAGCAGCAGTCAACCTTGAAGCTTCATTTCTGGCTTAATGTCCCCATAGGGGAATCCTTCCGCACAAAGTATTGCCTTTTTAAGAAAATATTGCTATACTTTTTTTTGACAACTAAATTGCATTTCCCCCTTTAAAAATAATGGTAATCTGATATTGTCTTTTTCATTCTTCCTCACTGCTGCTGGTTCTTGGATACAACTTGGCCGCATTTCTAAGATTTATGATCAGAGTCTCAAGCTCCTCCCTCTTCCTTAATGCACCATACCTTCTCTAACCCCTCAAATCTCGTTTGCAGCCATCCAGTCCAGATGTTCTGGGTCTTGGCGTTTCCCATCTTCAGACAAGTGATTAGTTTTAAAATCTCTAACCTTTGACAGGTTTCTATAAATGATTTTTCCCTTATTCTGAAGGGACTGTTACTTCCTCCTGGTGCTCAGAGTCCCTCAAAGCCATCCAGTTCCAAGGAGCTCAAAAGTTGAGACCTGTATGTCTCCTGAGGCCTTTGCCAGACGTGCTTGACAAAAGGCCAAAGTTGTTGGATCTGAGCAAGACAAAGCCTTTTTTTTGGATCAGAGCACCATCGGATCAGTGTGTGACTAAATCGTCTTCGGATCTGGGAGTTTCCTCTGGTCTGACAGATAAGATAGATTTCTGGATCTTCCTCTCTGAGTAGGGTATCCTTGGATCCCAAGGTTTTGGATCCACAGGTTCAGAACTATACACTGGTACTTCAGAGCAAATGGTCCTCTTTGGGTCCTCCTCAGATCTACGATCGCTAGGAAAATTCAGGTGGTATTCAGTGTCTTTCTGTAGGTAGTCTTGTCTGCCTGCAAAATCGGGGCTTTAGGGAACTTTTTCCTGATGAGCTGCATCGGTGCTCCTGAAGCACTGCCCAACTGTCAGTCTTGAGGCAGTTGGGGGTTGTCTATCCCTGCACCTAGATGCTTGGAAAAACATAGCAATGCCTGGGTGCTAAAAATGTCTAGCAGTTACTGCACTAACTTTTTTCCTTCACCTCTAAGTCCCAGGAGGAACCTTCCTGACTTATCACCCAGTCAGGAGGAGTATGCCACTCAAAACTTCCAGAAAAAAACTCCAAAAGGTCCTGCTTGAACAAACTGGATACAGAGGTTCTCACTTTTTCATGCCAAAGAAAGCAGGGGCCCTAATACCCATCCTAGATCTCCGCATTCTAAACCCAAATGTCAAGAAGTCGAATTTCCTGATAGTTATTGTCCAGTCCGTTCTGCCACTTCTACGAAAGGATGATTGAATGTGCTCCATAGACCTCCAGGATGCATATATCAAAATGAACAAATGCTTCAGGAGACTTTGTTTTCAGCTGGGAGCCAATCATTACCAATTCAGCACACTTCCATTTGGATTCAGTACAGCCCCCCAGGCCAAATGTATGGCAGTTGTCATGGCTCACCTGAGGCTAGAAGGATTCCAGGTGTTTCCATATTTAAACAATTGGCTTTTTATGGCACCAACAAGGCAACTTATTCAAGGCAGGGATTACCTAGTCCAGATCTTCAGTGCCCTTGCCATCTCAAAAAATCTGACACAATCCAACCTGACTTCTGTACAGAATGTAGAATTTATAGGAACACAGTTGGACACTTTGCAAGTAGCTTCATTACCTCTACATTGCTAACTATCTCTCGGACAAGTTCAGGTCTTGCGGAATTTCCTATTTCCTCCAGCAAAGTTAGTCCTCTGAGCACTTGGGTCGCAGTGGCCATCATTCTAGTACCCTTGGCAAGGTTTTTCTATGCAAGTTCTACAGTGGACCCTGGCTGTTCAGTCCCATTTTTTACCAGTCTCTATCTGCAACTGTTAAATTGACTTCAATCTGCAGATGCCATCTCTACCGGTGGATGCAGTCAAATGATCTGTTTCTGGGAAGGCTGTTCTCTCTCCCTGTGCTGTAGCCACAGGGACTGACACGTCCCAATTGGGGTGGGGGGCATTTCCTGGGAAAGATCGTCCAAGGCATGTGGCCCCCCACAGTCAGATTTGCATATTAGTGTCCTAAAGATGACAGTACTAACGTTGCAACCTTTCAGGATTTCCTCACACTGGAGACAATTGCAGATCTGAAGTAGTTAACATCATTTGGCCTTCAACCTGTGGGTTTCAGATCCACATTGGATCAGACACTGCTGCATTTTCCAGCTATTGATCAGGGCTCCAAGTTTTTCCCCTTACCCATAATACCCCATCTCCCTTCAGATCTCGTTTGCCTCCGGCATAGCAACAAGCATGGTCTGAGTTCAGAGTTAATTGGGTGTTGTAAGTGGTGTATTGTTTGCTAAATTTCTTGAAATTTCTTCTCTATTTCTTTACCTTTTTGCGACAGCATCGGTGTAAAGTTTCCCTTGTTTCTTTCTAGCATGTGTGTTTGGGCCTGGTGCAGGGGATGCCAGAAGCCCCAAAATCAGGCTTCAGAAAATGCATAGTGTGGCCATAAGCTCCCTCCAGTAGACGGCTGCACTCGGTGGTATGCCTGGGTGCAGACCACCTTTAAGTCCCCCTGTCCTATTTGTGATGGGTTCAACCACAGAGCGCTTAAGGACAGGTGGGACAAACTTTTCCTCAGAGCTGCTTCCGTCATCCGGGATGGCAGTTTTTTTTCCCCACTGGGGGAGCAGCGGCAGCTGCATCATCTTCCTCTTCCCCAGCCTCTGGGACTCAACTCCCACCAAGAGGTCTGGGGAAGGGGGGTAAGACTAAGACAGGCCTCGCAAGTGATCCCCTGATCATTTGTTGCAGGCAGGTCCGCCACCCAAAGTGAGGTCTCCGACTAAGCCTGGGTCTCCTCTGCTCCATTCTCAGAGGCTCTCTGAGCTCAATGAACCCCGTAGCCGTCCCCTGCTAGGACCTCTCCCCACTGGCTTTCCCGACCAGTTTCGGTGGAGTCACCCCGCTCCATCCGGAGCCTCAGCAAGGTGGAGATGGACAAGATGATGTAGAGGTTTATCCGCACACAGATCCCAATGGGGGGTCTTGCCGGCACCCTCTTCCTCTGGAGGCGGCTCCTTGCAACCTTTTTTCCATCCAATAACTGCTTCTGTGATCCAACCGTCAGTTTCATAGTTTTTGGATTCAAGGACTCTCGGGGTTGGTGCAGGTGGTACCATGTGCCTCTATGCCGGCCGTTGCCTTGAGCTTGTTGGATCTAACTGGGTCGGATCCGAGCTCTTGGAGCCGTAGCCTCAGGGCTGGATCGGAGGGGGTACTCTGCTCAGAATGCTGCGGAGCATCCCCTTCGGCGTCTCTGCTTAGACTCCCCTGTTGGGTCAGGTGAGAACGACCCCTGCCAGTAGTTCCCAGGAGGTTAGTTTCCCCTCAGCCTTCAACGTGGTGGAGAGGGTTCTCGCTGTGTTTACCTCTGACCATCTCCTCCTTTGACTCCGTCCAGACACCCTCTGCTCCAAGTGCGGTTCGACAGTCTTTACAGCACAGGGACAGCCCATGGTCATGATGCCTCAGGAAGTTCCCCAAGGGAGCAGCAAGAAGTTTGAGAGTCCTCCCCAGAGTGCCACTGAGGAGGTGCATCACAAATGGATGTGTAAGAGTATGCACTTGGACTCTCCACCAGAGTACCTCACCGAAGACCGACTTGGAAGAAGGGGAAGGTTTCCCACGGTCAAACCTGCCACACAATCAAAGGGCAGAGGCACAAAAACAAATTTCAGATCTCATGGACATGAAAGCTATTCAAGAGGTACCTGCACAAGAACAGGGTCAAGGTTTTTATTCCAGACTATTCTTGGTACCAAGGAAGGGCAAAGATTGGAGACCTATTTTGGACCTATCCATCCTAAACACTTTTTTACTCATGCCAAAATTCAAGAAGCTCACATTACAGCAGCTGCTTCCCATGCTGGGCAAGGAGTCTTGGCTGGTAACATTGTACCTCAAGGAGGCATACCTGCATGTCCCAATCAGACAAGTTTGCAGAAGATACCTCAGATTTCTTGCAGGTTCAAAACATTATCAATTCTCTGCATTGCCCTTCGGCTTATCTACTGCGCCCAGAGTGTTCACGAAATGCCTGGCATCAGTAATTGCCTACTGCAGACTGCAAGGGATACAAATATACCCATATCTGGACGACTGCCTGATCCAAGCGGACAGCAAGCACATACTTCTGAAACATCTGGCTTTTGTAATAGTTGTTGAATTCCCTGGGATACACAGTCAACAAAAAGAAATCAAGGCTACTACCATCTCAAACAATAATTTTCCTGGGTGCCAACTTGGATACTAACACCCAGATGGCCTACCTCACGCCAGAGAAGCAAGGGCAACTAACTCAATACTTCAGAAAAATGGCAACTTTCACCAGGCTGACTGCAAGGAAAATCCTGCAGGCTCTGGGATTCATGGCATCTTGCATCCTACTAATCCCATGTGCAAAGCTGCATATGAGGAAACTTCAATGGTACCTGAAAAACCTATGGTCTCAGCACAGCCACAGCTTGAAAACAATAATACCACTAATTCCATGTCTTCAAAAGGAATTTCTGTGGTGGGCTCAAGCATGCCAAAGAAACACAGGTCTCCCATTCTGCAAGCCTCAAGCAAGTCAAATCATCACAACAGACTGCTTGGATTACGCCTGGGGGGGGGCGCACATGACAAATCGGTGCATTCAGGGCAGATGGTCCCAAAAGGAAAAGCACCTACACATCAATCAAAAGGAAATGCTAGCAGTAATAAATGCTATTATAGCTTTCAAAGACCTGCTGCTTCCAGGCCAGCTATTGATAAGGACAGACAACACCACAGTAATGTGGTACATAAACAAACCGGGAGGAACCCATTCATACCCCCTATGCAGGCTAGCCATGTCTCTTTGGAACATGGCTCTAGAATTGCAAATCCAGCTTCAAGCACAGTTCCTGCCAGGCAAGGAAAACATGCTGGCAGACAACCTAAGCAGAAATACGACAGATCCACACGAATGGAAGTTGCATCCTCAAGTTTTTTCAAAGATAATTCAAGCATGGGGAAGGCCAGACATAGATCTCTTTGCCTCCCACAGAAATCACCAATTGGCAAAATTCTGCTCAAGGACCTTTCATCCACAGGCCTGGAAAGTGGACGCACTCTCTTTCAGTTGGGCAACAATGACAGTATGCCTTTCCACCTCTTCCTCTGCTGCCCAAAATTCTATTAAAAACCAGAGCAGACAGACCACAGATGATTCTCATCGCTCCAGACTGGCCAAGGCAACACTGGTACCCACTCCTGAAGAGCCTGACGCATTCCCCACCATGGATCCTGCCTCTAATGCCTCTTCTACTGACTCAGCACAACTTCAAAACTCTTCACAGTCAGCAGAAAACACTCAATCTAGCCACATGGAAGATTCCTTAAAATCACAACAGAGCGTACTCTCCAAGGAGGTACAGGATGTCGTTTTGGAGGCCAGAAGACATTCTACTAGAAAAGCCTACTCCGCCAAATGGAAACTGTTTTATGCTTGGAATGAGAAAAAGGGCCAGAACCCTGGAATACTGAATTTACCTCAAATATTACAGTACCTAGCTGAGATGTTAAGCAGTGGACTTTCATTCTCCCATCAAAATCCATGCCTCAGCCATTTCTGCAGAATACAACACTGATCCTCCTTTATTCTCTCACCCCCTCTTAAGACAGTTCCTCAGAGGGGCTAGGAATATTAAACCCCCAAGGAAACAACCAGTGCCTGCTTGGGATCTCAATTTCATTCTAGAAGAACTGACTTTGCCTCCTTTTGAGCCAGCTGCCTCATCAGAACTACAATATTTGTCCTGGAAAACAGCCTTCCTGCTGGCTATCACCTCAGCCCGCAGGGTTTCTGAACTACAAGCCCTCATGGCTGTGCAACCTTTCATCATTTTCCATCAGGACAGAGTTTCCTTACGAACCAACCCTTCCTTTATGCCAAAGGTAGTATCCAGGGTAGCCTTGAATCAGGCTATCCACTTACCTACCTTTTACCCCAATCCTCAAAACAAAGGGGAGAGGCTACTACATTCTTTGGACATTCACAGGCAACTACGTTATTATTTGGACAGAACAAAGCCTTTCAGAAAATCAGACCAACTCTGTGTCCTATGCTACAGGGGCTCAAGGGAAGCCTATTTCCAAACAGACAATCTCAAAATGGATAGCCCACTGCATACGCTTTTGTTACTCTCTTCATGGTAAAACTGTACCTACAGGCATAAGGTCTCACTCCACTAGGGCCACAGCTACCTCTGCAGCTTTCCTCAGGGGGGTTCCTACCAAAGATATTTTGGAAGCTGCCACTTGGAGTTCTGTGCATACTTTCTCCAAGCACTATCACCTGCCTTTATACTCCAAATCTAGAGCAGGGTTTGCCACTGCAGTTTTGCAGGGCATCCTGGCTCCTCCTAGTTCCACCTAGTGCCTACCACCCTTATTTTAGCTTTGGGATTCTACCCATCTGTTATGACTGCAGCTGTATGCACGATGAACATAGTACAGTTTTGTACGTACCATAAATGTAGATGTTTGAGTGCTAATACAGCTGCAGTCCAAGTTTCCCTCCCTCCTTCCCCTCTGGAACAGGCCTAATGGCCAACACCACCTCATACAACCTGATTGGGGTATTCTTTTATGGTGTATTTGCTTGCAACTACTGTTTTTTGATTATACTGCATTGCATTATTGCATAAATTTATGTATTGCCTTCCTTCTGGGGGCACCTGACGTCTGGGGCAAGAAAAACTGAAGAAAATGGCATCTGCTGGTTCTTTTATACCCCTGTCGCACTGACGTCAGGGAAGATGCGACGACAACCGACGCAGGACCTAGACTGGAATTCGGCCGACCGAGGACCCGCCTGACTGCAGAGAACCCATCTGTTATGACTGCAGCTGTATTAGCACACGAATATCTACGTTTATGGTAGGTACAAAACTGTACTTTGCAGTCATTACACTTGGGTTATCCTGCTGGCAGGCTACCTGCAGTCGGCCTGAATTCCAAAGTCCTGGTCCTGTGTCGGTTGCTGTCGCCTCTTCCCTGACGTCAGTGCGCCAGGGGTATATAAGATGCAGCTGACACCATTTTCTCCAGTCTTTCTTGCCGCTCTGTGCCCGAAGCAAAAGCAGTTAGCAAGTGCTGGTCGGCCTACTCCTGAGATTTTCAAAATTTAATTTCAGATCCGAATTCTTCAATAAAGCTAAGTACCCCGTTGGGGAAACTTTTTCTTGCTCCAGTCAGATGTTAGTAAAAGTTAACAATTGTATTTCTTGTGGGAAGCAAATACCTCAAGGATTTTCATTCTTAACGTATTCCTTGCCTAGGCCCTGACCACGACGTTGCTAGTTGTCGGTTTTGTGCTAGATTCAACCAACGCACTATTAAGCGTCTGTTTGATTTTGCTGTACATTACTTTGGCCGAAGGTTTAACTATATAATGCTGTCGGAACAACCGACCGGAGTTCATAAAAAGCGCAAGGAAAAAGAAAAGGACAGGCATCAGAGGTCCAAAGCAGACGACGAAGCCTCTTCTAGGCCAGTTGCCGGTTCTCAGTGAGGTGCTTTCGCAGCCTCCGACACCCGCTACCTCAGAGCCACAGGCCGCCTCCGACTCCCACGTGGAGACAACTATGCCTCTGGAAACTCAAGGTATTGGGCCTACGGAAACTATTCCCTCAGATGGGTTCTGAGCCGCTGAGCAGGCATCTGCTTCTGAGGGTGTTTTCAGACCTACACAGCTTACTATCAAGACCACTTCAGCAGCCAAAGCAAAGTCTAAAACACCTTTAAAGACAAAGAAACTACAGCATTCTCCTGGACAGTCATCCATGCCTAAGAAACAAGATGCTTAAAATGGCCGAGGACCTAATTACTTTGATAGGGGTTCCCATCCCCCTCCTGATAAAAAGACCTAGGCAAGATGCTGACTGATTCCTCTGACCAGGTTTCTATTTCATCTGATTCATCTTCAGAACAGGGATATTCTCTTCCTCCCTATGAGGACTCTGATGCTGAAGAATCTATTCCTTCAGCCTCTCCTCCTGAAGATTACTCTCTTGGGGAAACCCTGCACACCATGTGGGAGCATTTCCACTGGGAGAGCCAAGATTATTCAGAATCCAAGAAAAGGCTCAGATTTTCTTTTATTGCCTCAACACAGACCTCTTGCTATTCCTCCTGTGCTAGACATTGTAGATGTTTTTTCTGAGTCCAGTCTGTCTCCTGATTCTTTACCCCCTGCACCAGTTAAGCCAGGTAGGTACTACAGGGTTCCATATTCACATAAATTTCTTTATAAAAACCCTGCTGCTGACCCAGAAACTATATCTCAGGGTCCCAAAGGGGTCAAGGCTTCCATTGCAAAAAACCCTGTTACCTCTGATAGGGATTCCAGAGCTCTGGACAGATGTGGGGAAAAAGTTTACACCTCTGCTACTTTAGCTGTAAGGGCTTTAAACTGCCAGTTTTGCATGCTTAAATATCAGCAATACCTAATGTCTCTGCTAAAACAGAAAATGCTGACAAATTCAGAATGTCCTGAAAACAAGGAAATGCAGGATTTATTGCATACAGCTGAACAAGTGGGAAAGCATACTTTGCAATGTGGCTTTGATTCACTAGAGGCTTCTTGCAGGGCCGCAGTTAAAGGCTCAATCATTCGAAGGCATGCTTGGTTAAAAACAGTCTGCCTGAATATTTTAAAGCAAAATTATTGGATGCACCATTACAGCATGATACTTTGGAGTTAAGGCAGAAGAGGTGGTAAAGAAAATGGAGGAAAAAGCGAAATCAATGCAGACAGTAAAGGATTTCTTACAGGTTCAGCCACCCAGATTAAGCAGGAACTGGCCTTCTAAAAATTGGTCCTTTCCAGTCGGCAGGCCACAGAGGCAGATACAGACACCCTAGAGGCAGATCCCAGCCCCAAGGCTCATACAGGCCTAAACAATGGGGTGCTTCAGCCTCCAAAGGCGGAGAAGACAAATAACAACCATATAGGAAACAGTCCCAATGACTTCCCACTACCAATGCCAAGCACTTACCTTTTGGCAGCACCCTTAGGGGGAAAACTAGCACTTTTCTCACAAAATTGGCACATGATCACCCAGGAGAAATGGGTACTGAATATTGTTTCTCACGGCTACAGGTTCCACTTTCACACCCTCCCAAGGGCAAAAGGTATGCCAGACCTGCCACACAATCAATGGGCAGAGGCACAAAAGCAAATTTCATCTCATGGACACGAGGGCTATTCAAAAAGTACCACAGCAAGAATGGGGGCAAGGATTTTACTCCAGGCTTTTCTTGGTACCCAGAAAGGACAAAGCCTGGAGACCAATATTGGATCTGTCTACTCTAAATACTTTTCTGGACATTCCAAAATTCAAAATGTTGACACTGCAGCAACTTCTACCCATGCTGGGCAAGAAGGCTTGGCTCGTAACTTTGGACCTCAGAGGCATACCTGCATGTCCCAATCAGACAATCTTGCAGAAGATGCCTCAGATTCATAGCTGGCTCAATGCACTACCAATTCTCTGCACTGCCCTTTGGCTTATCTACTGCGCCCAGGGTCTTCACGAAGTGCCTGGCACCAGTAATTGCATTTTGCAGACAAAAAGGAATCCAAATGTATCCCTACTTGGGACTACTGCCTTATTCAAGCAGAGAGCAAGGACATTCTCTACTAAAGCATCTGGCGTTTGTAAAAAGATTACTAATTTGCCTAGGGTACACAGTAAACGAAAAGAAATCAAAACTAGTACCCTCCCGAGATAATATTCCTGGGTGCAAGCTTAAATACAACTGCCCAGATGGCTTATCTCACGCCAGACAAAGGCAACTGACTCATTACTTCCACATGATGGCAACAAAAACCCAGTTACCTGCAAGAAAAATTCTGCAGGCTTTGGGTTTCATGGCATCCTGCATTCTGCTAATTCCATATGCAAGACTGCATATGAGGAAGCTACAATGGTATCTAAAGAGTGTTTGGACTCAACATTGCCACAGCCTGGATACCATAATTATTCTCATTCCCTGCCTGCAACAAGAGTTTTGATGGTGGGCACTGGCCTGTCACCACAACAAGGGGCAGCCATTCACTTTACCCCCAGCCAGGCAGACACTAACAGATGCATCGGATTATACCTGGAGGGCACACATGGCAGGAAAATGTATTCAGGGCACATGGCCCGCAAGCCAAATGCATCTTCATATCTCTCAAAAAGAGATGCTAGCTGTACAGAATGCCCTGACAGTTTAAGGATCTACTCCATCCAGGACAACTATTACTAAAGACTGACAATACTACAGTCATGTGGTACATAAGCAAGGGGGCACACATTCCTACCCCCTCAGCAGGCAAGCCATGACTTTGTGGAACACAGCATTGACCTATCAAGTGCATCTGCAGGCACAATTCCTGCCAGGAAAGACAAATACTCTGGCAGACGAACTAAGCAGAAACCTCATGGACCCTCACGAGTGGAAACTAGATCCACAAGTCTTCAGCATGAAAACAAGTAAATGGGGATGCCCAGACATCTATTTACCTCCCCTCACAACTACCAACTACAGAAATTCTGCACAAGGACTTATCACACACAAGCATGGAAGGTGGATGTTCTGTCATTCAGCAGGAAAACCCTGACAGTTTATGCCTTTCCTCCACTGCCTCTCCTCCCCAAGGTACTCCTAAAGGTCAAACAAGAGAAGCCAGAAATGATTTATTGCCCCAGACTGGCCACGCCAGCACTGGTACCCAATCCTAAAGAGCTTGTCTCAAGGACCAGCCTGGACTTTACATCAAACTCCTCATCTTCTGACCCAACAAAATCCTGCACAGCTAACTCAGAACCTTAAATCTGGCTGCATGGCGAATAATATAACCATTCAGAACACACCTCTCTAAAGCAGTTATGGATGTCATTTTGGAAGCCAGGAGGCCCAGCACCAGAAAATCTTATGCAGAAAAATGGAAAAGATTCTGTGCTTGGAATCAGGCACAAGGAATTGAACCGCTTGTTGTGAATATTCCTCAGATTTTACAATACCTAACTGAGATGCTGGACAAAGGCCTATCCTTATCGATTAAGATCCATGCCTCTGCCATTTCAGCTCATTACAATACGGAACCTTCTATTTTTTCACATCCACTGCTAAGGCAGTACCTCAGAGGGGCCAAAAACATAAGACCCCCAAGGAGAGCACCAATACCTACATGGGACCTCAATTTTATCTTGGAAAAACTTGCACTGCCTCCTTTTGAGCCAGCCAATACAGCTGAGATAAAATTCTTATGGGAAACAGCTCTGCTTCTAGCAATAACTTCAGCAAGCAGAGTCTGAGTTACAGGCATTAATGGCAGTGGAACCTTTTATCATTTTCCATCCGGACAGGGTTTCTCTAAGGACAAACCCAACATTTATACCAAAGGTAGTATCCAGTGTGGCTCTTAACCAAACCATTCATTTACCTACTTTTTATCCAAATCCCCAGAATAAAGGGGGGAGACTTCTGCATTCTTTGGACATACACAGGCAGCTACGCTTCTACTTGGACAAAACTAAAGCTTTCAGAAAGACTGAGCAACTTTTTAGTGGCATATGCTGCAGGATCACAAGGAAAGGCTATCTCAAACCAGACTATTTCAAAATGGATAGGACACTGCATTCGTTTCTGCTATGCACAGCATGGCAAATCAGTGCCTAAGGGCATTAGGCCACATTCGACCAGAGCAGCAGCCACATCAGCAGCCTTTCTCAGAGGAGTACCTACCAAGGAAATTTTGGAGACTGCAACTTGGAGTTCACTGCACACTTTTACTAAGTATGACCACTTACCTCTTTACTCTAAATCCAGAGCAGGCTTTGCCACTGCAGTTCTGCAGGGCTGTATAGCCACTCCTAATTCTATTTAGACTCAGCCGCCCAACCTCTGCTTTGGGATTCAACCCAAGTGTAATGACTGCAACAGTGAAACACTAACATAGTACAGTTGTGTACCTACCGTCAATGTTGATGTTGGTGTATTCACTGTTGCAGTCCAGGTTACCCACCATCCCCCTTTCTTTGCTGGGACTTATCTGTACTTCTCTCTATACAACCTTTGTGGTGTATTTGCTTGTTGATGAAGGTAATTGTTACTGCATGCTTTTTTATAAGCAGAATTGTTTGCCTACCTTTTTGGGGGCACCTGACATCTGGAGCAAGAAAAACTGAAGAAAATGGCATCTGCTGCTTTTTGGATATACAACTGTACTTTCCTTTCATTCCTTGCCCAAGGACAGAGTTTCTTTGGTGGGCAGAGGCCTGCAACTACAACAAGGGACTCCCTTTCATTCTACCACATCGCCCAAATTTTAACAGATGCATCAGATTATGCATGGAGGGCTCACATGGCAGGGCAGTGCATTCAGGGCAAATGGAACCCAAAGCAAATGCACCTGCATATCAATCAAAAAGAAATGTTAGCTGTGCAGAATGCTCTGATAGCCTTAAAGGGTCTTATTCTTCCAGGACAACTATTGGTAAAGACAGACAACACCACAGTTATATGGTAAATAAACAAGCACGGGAGGAGCCCATTCCTACCCACTCTGCAGACTAGCCATGGCTCTGCTGAACACAGCCTTGAGCAACAGAGTACAGTTACAAGCTCAATTCCTGCCAACCAAACTAAATTCACTGGCAGACGTAAGCAGATATCTCATTGATCCACATGAGTAGAAACCGGAATGCAAAATATTCAAGCTTTTGAGGATCAGGTGGGGGACACCAGAGGTGGGCATTTTTGCTTCATCTCAGAACTATTAATTGAGCAAATTTTGCACCAGAACTCCCCACAGTTGAGCTTGGAAAGTGGATGCCCTTTCCTTCACCTGGGAAATCCTCAGTCTATGCCTTTCCCCCTCTGCCACTCCTCTCAAATGTTCTACTAAGTCAAACCAGACAAGCCAGGGACAATCATGATTGCACCAGACTGGCCACGCCAACACTGGTGTACCCTCTTGTGCAGTATGACAGTGCCAAAACCATGGCACCTGCCTCAGACTCCTTCCCTGCTGTCCCAGCAGACTGGCCAGATTCTGCACCCTCTGCTACAGACCCTGAACCTTGTAGCCTGGCTAATCCCCTGAATTCAACACCAGCAAACCTCAGTAAGCAGGTGCTGGATGTCTTTCTTGAGGCAAGGAGGCCTAGTACTAGAAAATCTTATTCTGAAAAATGGTAAAGATACTGTTCCTGAAGCCAGTCTCAGGGAATGGGCACAGTTGTGCCCAGCTTACCTCGTATACTAGATTGCTTAACATAAATGGTCCCCAAAGGCCTATCCTCTTAAATTAAGATCCATGCCTCTACCATCAGAGCTCATTATAGTACCGAGCCCACCCCTTTTCTGTCATCCTCTGGTTAAACCGTTCCTGAGAGGAGCCAGAAATTTAAGAACCCCCCCTCCCCCCAGAAGAGCTCCCATTCCAGCCTGGGACCTTAACTTTGTATTAGAAAAGCTTACACTTCCGCCCTTTGAACCTGCGGCCACTGCAGAGTTAAAATTCTTCTCATGGAAAACAGCTTTATTTCTAGCAATCACTTCAGCAAGACGCGTCTGAATTGCAGGCCCTTATGGCAGTGGAACTAGTAATTATCTTGCATGCAGACAAGGTTTCCCTCAGGGCTAACCCATCTTTTATGCCCAAGGTGGTGCCTAGTGTGTGTCTAAACTAGTCTATTCATTTTCCAACCTTTTTTTTCCTAATTCTCAGAATAAAGGGGGAAGGATCCTGCATTCCCTGGATGTGCACAGGCAGCTTAGGTTCTATCTGGACAGGACTAAAGCCTCTCAGAAAATCTGACCAGCTGCTAGTCAGCTTTGCTGCAGGGGCAGAGGGAAGGCCATTTCAAAGCAAACCATTTCTAAATGAATAGCACACTGCATCCATTTCTGCTACAAGCACCATGGGAAACCTACCCCACACGGGATGAGAGCTCATTCCACTAGGGCTACATCTTCTCTACATCATTTCTCAGGGGAGTCTCTACCAGGGACATCCTAGAAGCTGCAACGTGGAGCTATGTACACTTTCACCAAGCACTACCACTCTCCTATATTTTCTAAACCCAGAGCTGGATTTGCCACAGCAGTCGTAGAGGGCCTGATTGCCTGCCCTAATGCTTCATAACTACCTCCACCCTTCCTTAGCTTTAGGAATCAACCCAAATGTGATGACTGCAACAGTGAAACACGAACATAGTACAGTTGTGTACACTTACTGTAAATGTAGATGTTCAAGTGGTTTCACTGTTGCAGTCCTGGTTACCCTCCCTCAAGCCAGCTGACTTCTCTTGATTTCTAGCATATCTTTTTTTGTCTGGCATATCTTATATCATTGGTATTTGTTTTTTGCTAGGGGGTATTACATGCCATGTAATTGCTTCCTATTTTGGGGGCACCTGACATTTCTGGCAAGAAAAACTGATATAATGGCATCTGCTGCATGTTTTATACCCCTGATGACCTGACTTCATGGAAGAAGCGACAGCATCCAATGCCAAAATCCCAAGACTGATATTTAGGCTGGCTGAGGGCTACCTGCAGGCAGATAACCCAAATGTGATGACTGCAACAGTGAATACACTCTAACATCTACATTTATGGTAAGTGTACACAACTGTACTTTCTGTGCTTTGTCTTTTGGGCTCTCCACTGCCCGAAGGGTATTTACAGAGTGCCTAGCCCCAGTAGTTGTCTACTGCATGACAAGAGGTACACAGATATTCCCTTACTTAGATGACCTACTCATTCAGAAAGAGGACAGACACCCCTTGGGTCACATCAATGACCTCCAGCTACAGTCTCTAGGGTTACTGATAAATTTCCCAAATTCAACTGTATTCTACACAGGACATTGTTTTCCTGGGATGCAGAATCAGGACAGACGTCAGGATGGCCTCCCTCTAGGAGAAAAAAGTGGTCTCTCCTATCACTTTCACTCTGCCCTCCATTCATCAGCTCTGACTGCGAGGGAATTCCTAAGACTTTTGGGGTACATGGCAGCTACTATCCCCCATGCTACTCCTAGCGAGGTTGCACATGAAAATTACAGTGGTGCCTATGCTCGGTGTAGACCTAGCACTCTCATCCTCTAGAGTTCAGGGTCCCACTCCTCCCTTATCTTCACCAAGAATTAAACTGGTGGCTTGCCCAAGTTGCTCAGAATCCAGGCCTGCCCCTGCAAATGCCCCCCTTCCCAGATCATGCACACACATGCCTCAGACCTGGGCTTGGGAGCAACTGTGTCCAAGGATAGTGCAAGGTTTGTGGACCGAGACGCAGGCAAGTGCGCATCATTATCAGGGATATGACAGCAATTCTCGCCCTGCGGGCCTTCCAACTTTACCTCCAGCAGGGCCTCCTAACGATCTTCAGACAATACCACAGTGATGTGGTACCTGAACAAACGATGGATAAAGTCCTACCTCCTATGCAGAGTAGCTCTACAGGTATGGGATCTGGCTAGCTCTCAGGGAATCACCCTCCAGGCAGACT
Source organism: Protopterus annectens (assembly GCF_019279795.1). Lineage (NCBI taxonomy): Eukaryota > Metazoa > Chordata > Ceratodontiformes > Protopteridae > Protopterus > Protopterus annectens. Next base: position 650,874,645 of record NC_056726.1, read on the forward strand.
ACTTTGTCTTAGCACAACTCTCAGGCAGACTTACTAAGCAGAACCATATCAGACAGCCACGAATGGATGCTGTCAGAGGTTTTCCTAGATCTGGTCCACAGGTGGGGTATTCCACAGATAGAGCAGTTCGCCTCCTCCATAACAGGCAACTCCAGAGCTACTGCTCCAGAAGTCACGACCCGAAGGCATTGCAAACAGTCCCCTTCTCAATTTCATGGAAGGGGAGGTTTCTGTATGCTTTCCCCCTTCACCCTAATCCAGAGGGTCGTACTGAAAATTCAGCACGGCTCACCAAAAGTCTTGCTGGTGACTCCTTACTGCCAAGGCAGCACTGGTTTACTTCATCTGTCCATGGGCAATCACCACACGTTACCCCTATCAGTGGACCTACTGACACAGCACAAGGGGACAGATACACCCACAGTGGAGCTCTCTGCACCTCTTCCTGTGGCGGGTAGGATTCTGATTTGTAGAACTAAGACATTCTTTCAGTCCTGTAGGAAGCCAGGAAACCCAACACAAGAAAATTTCTCCAAAGCGAAAAGGTTTTCTGTCTGGTGCCATAAGACAGATGGAGCCACTGGACAGCGACTTGCCTTTGATTCTGTCTTACCTGTGTGAACTCTTGAAGACAGGCTTGTCGTACTCCTCTTTAAAAGCACACCTGTCTGCCATTTTTGCCTGTCTGCCTATGGACCCTCTGCAGGCATCCAGACTACTAGTCAGACTCTTCCTAATGGGAGTTTTGCACCTAAGACCTCTCAGGAAACAGTGTCCTCCCTGGGATCTTAATTATGTGCTAGAAAATCTCACTTTACCACCCTTTGAATCAGCTGACAAGGCCGCCTTAAAATTTTACAAATGGAAAGCAGTCTTGCTAGTAGGTTTGACAGCCAGGAGGCTCTCAGAGCTTCAAGCCCTTAAGGCTACCCTGCCTTTCCTGGTTTTCCATATGGACAAGGGTCACCCTCAGGATAAACTCTTCACCCCCAAGGTGGTCAAAGACCTTTCCTTTAGGTTCATAGGTAGGTACTAAGCTATTGGCCCTAGGGCCTATATAAGCCTAGCCAAAGGTACCCTGGCTTTCGCCACCCAAGAAAATTATTTTCCTATGCCACTGTCTAGCAGAGCCACAGAAGTGATCCCCGGGGTGAATTTCCTATCTCCCACCATCCAATCATCAAGGTTTTTCTTTGAGTGCTAATGAGCTTTGTTTGATGTAGATAGGTAGTTTGTTCCAGAGTATGGGAAGTCTCTGGGACAGGAATCTATCCCTCCAGCATGTTCTGTTTATTGTGGTGACGAGGTTTAGGTCCCTAGAGCGTGTAGCTCGTAGGGATTAGGATTTCTTTAAGTGGAGCATGTCTAAAAGCTTTGGGTTTGACATAGCTTTGTGTGTTAGGCAGAGATCACCTCTGAGTAGGCGATAAAGCTGCAGTTTTTTGAGACTGCATAGGGCTTCTCTTTGAGGCCTGTAATCCTCTTTGTGAGGTATTTCTGTGGCCTTTCCAGTTGTTGTAGATGTCTTGGTGCATACCAAAAGGGGCATTGTACTCTATAATGGGTCTGAGTGACGAGTAGAGGGGAACAATTACCTCTTTTTTTTTCCTGGATGAGAAACCTTTTGTGATGAGGTGTGCCACATAGAAGGATTTCCTGACTACTGTGGCGATGTGATTATCAAAGGAGACTACTGTCCACCTGTGTCCCAAGGTCTCATCACTACCACCTATGTTGGTAGTTCATGGGTACTGAGTTTTTACCAAAAGGAATGACAGTGCACTTTGTGGCATTGAGCTTGAGGCCATGGCTTTGACACCAGGCATCTGTCTCAGCAAGGCCCTTTTGTAGGATGTCCACATCTTTTGGAGTTTTGATTATGGCTCCTAGTTTGCAGTCATCTGCGAACCGTTAATAAAGACCTTCTGTGTTGGCCTGTACTTCAGAGAAGTAGATGCCAAACAGGAGGGGACCCAGGACTCTGAACCCTGTGGTACTCCACTTGTCACTGGTCTGAAGCTGGATTTGGAGTCTACTACTTTCACAGTGTGGGTTCTATCAGTGAGCCAGTTGGTAACCCATCTTGTGACATAGGGATTTATACCTAGTTTAGTGAATTTATAATTCCAGAGTGGGGGATGGTGTCAAAAAGCCTTGGCGAGATCTAGATAGGCTGTGTGAACCACCTTACCCTCATCTTAGGCTTTGGTGACTGCTTCAAAGAAGTCTTGTCAGGTTTAGGAGACATGATCTGCCTTTTACAAACCTGAACTGGGTGGGGTCCTGAGTTTGGAGATTACCAATGTCATTGTTTATAAGTTCCATGATGATACGATTCAGGAAGACACTTTCAGGCAATGTCAGGGCCCACTACACAAGAGCTATGGCCTCTTCTGGTATATTTTTCAAAGGCCTGGACACTTAACTCAATTCTGGTGACAGCCACTTGGTCCTCTGTGCATACCTTCACCAGACACTACATACTGGACCACATCTCCAGACCCAGGGCAGGTTTTGCCAGGGCTATACTGCATGGATTCCTGGAGTGCTCTTCCAGGCCACCCCATAACCTTATAGTGAGCTTTGGTATTCACCCACTAGTAGAATACTGCAACATTGGAATAGGAGGACATAGGAAAGTTATGTAAAATCTTACCATAACCATAGATGTCCTTCTCTTCCATGTTGCAGTCTTCCTTCCCCTTCTTAACGTTGCACTTGCTCTCCTTGGCTCTGGGACATTCTATGACCCTCAGGACTGGGTCCGTCTGCGGCTTTTTTCTATGTAATAAGGCCTGGTGCATGAAGAGCCCACCTTTGTGGGCCACGTACCTGCCTCCACGTCAGACGTCTGTACCATGAGGGACTGAAAAAGCTTTGGAAACCTGACCGGACAAGCTGATTGGAAGAAGGGTAAACCCCCTCATACAATACTGCAACATGGAAGTGGAGGGCATCTGTGGTTATGGTAAGACTTTATACAACTTTCCTATATGGTTAAACAGTGACCACAGCAAGAGTTTCTCAGAATTGTAAAGTGCATGACTTCCACTATCCTGATTCCATAAGCCCGGTTGCACATGAAAATACAATGTTTCTCAGCCGTTGGATTCAGCACTAGCATCCTGTACATTTTCCAGTCCCAGTGCTGATCTTTCAGATAAGAACTTGTTATGGTGGGGTAGAGCAGGACGTACTGAATCTAGGTGTTCCAATATCACTTCTGCCTCCTTTTTGGTCTGTAACCACGGATGGCATCACTGTGCATGGGGTGCAGTTTGAGATTAAAGTTATAATCAGTTTGGGACCATTATCTCAAGAGAAATACATGCATATCAAGGAAATGTACTAAATTCTGAACCAGTTGTAGACTCCAGAACATCTTGGTAATAGACAACACTACTGTGATGTAGTACATAAACAAATGGGGGGAGGCAGGTCATTCCCCCTGTGCAGACTAGCCATGCTAGCCTGGGAAGTCGCAGTTTGGCACAGTTATTTCTTCAGGCTTGCATTCTGTCAGAGGAGAACACAGTAGGTAAACATCTTGAGCAGCTCTGATAGCCCCCCCCCCCCCCCCAACTCTCACAAATGGGAGCTTTATCCCGGCGTCTCAAGAGATTGCCTCTTCTCTACAGAACTGAATAAATTATGTGACGGGACCCTTTATAAGAAGGTCTGAAAGACAGATGCCTTTATTTTCTCATGGACTGAAGTGTTCAAGTAAGCAGAATGTTCTGGTTTCAAAGTTGCAATAATAACCCCTTAGGATTTCTAGCTGTGGAAGCCCTTTACCTGCCTGAATATCAGGGACTTTAGACCTAACTTAATCTGGGTATAACTGTTTACTGGCGCCATATTTTCAGTTCTTTCTTGCCCTCTAAGCCCAACTACCTTCACGGTTTCTGTAGTTTCAAAGCCAGAACTTACATCAGCAAAGCTAAGTACCTCCTTGGGGAGGGATTCTTTCTCAGTTTAAACTGTTAGATGTCTGTTGGTTAGTCTGTTTGCCTTGTGAGGAAACAAATCCCTCAGGGCTTTTGCGTTCTTTTTTGCCTGGGCCTGGAGCATAGTGTGTCGAACTGTCCCCAGTGTACTCATTTTAATTCCAGAACTATAAAATGCAAGGTTGAGTCCTAATTCTTGAAGGAAAGTGGAGTATGTGACCTTCACCCAGTATGGTGTCCACCTGTCAGGCTGAGTCATGTCTTCTATGCAGGGAAGCGCATCCAGAGGCGCAAAGCGTACTGGAAGACTGTCTGCCATTTAATAGTTCACCTAGGCTTGTGATTCTCTAAGGAGAGATACCTTGGCAGTCCCATACGATTAGTGAGCATGTTGCCAAGGCCTAATCTAGTTAGATTTAGGAGCCTACTGATCATCGTGTTACACTGCTGCAGTCATTACACTTGGGTTATCCTGCCGTCAGGCGGTTCCCTAGTCGGCCTGAGTTCCAAAGTCTTGGTCCGGCGTCTGTTGCTGCCACCTCCTCCCTGACTTCAGTGCGGCAGGGGTATATAAGATGCAGCCGACGCCATTTTCTTCAGTCTTTCTTGCCGCGCGGTGCCCGAAGCAAAAGCAGTCCAAGTGCCGGTCGGCCGACTCCTGAGATTTTCATTCCGAATCCGGAACCGAAGTCTTCTACAAAGCTAAGTACCCCGTTGGGGAAACTTTTTCTTGCCTCAGACTGATGTCAGTAAAAGTTAACTGTATTTCTTGTGGGAAGCAAATACCTCATAAGGATTTCCATTCCTATTGTATCCGATGCCTAGACCCAGACCACGACGTCACTGGTTGTCAGTTTTGTGCTAGGTTTAACAAGCGCACTATTAAACGTCTGTTTGATTTTCCCGACATTATTTTGGCAGAAAATTCAATTACACCATGCCGTCGGAACTTCCGACGACCAGAATACATAAAAAGCGCAAAGACAAGGACAGGCATCCGAGGCCCAAAATTGACGAAGAGGCCTCTTCTAGGCCGGTCGCCGGTTTTCAGTGAGGCGCCTTCGCAGCCCCTGACTACCGCTTCTGCAGAACCACAGGCCGCCTCCGACTCCCACGTGGAGCTGGCTGGGCCTTCGGATGTACAAGTTTTTCAGCCTACCGAAACTAACCCTTCAGAGGGAACCGAAGTAGCTGAGCAATCCACAGCTTCAGAGGGTGTTTTCAGACCTACTCAGTTGAGCATTAAACCCTCTGCTAAGTCTAAGCCTCCCTTAAAAACAAAGAAACAAATACAGCATTCTCCAGGACAGGCCTCCATGCCTAAGAAACAAATGCTCAAAATGGCCGAAGATCTAATCACCCTGATCAGGGGGTCCCACCCCCCACCTGGTAAAAGACCCAGACAGGATGCAGACTGAATCATCCGACCAGGTGTCCATTTCTTCAGATTCATCCTCAGACCTAGGATATTCTTTACCCCCTTATGAGGATTCTGATGCTGAGGAAATAAATTCCATCAGCCTCTCCGCCTGAGGACTACTCCTTTGGGGAAACGTTACATACCATGAGGGAGCACTTCCATTGGGAAGGCAAGGATTACTCAGAATCCAAGAAAGGGCTCAGACTTATTACCTCAACACAGACCCCTTGCTATTCCGCCAGTGTTGGATATTGTGGATGATGTGTATACTGAATCCAGCTTAAATCCTGACTCCTTACCTCCAGCCCCAGTTAAACCTGATAGATATTAGAGTCCCTGACTCTCACAAATTTCTGTATAAAAGCCCTGTTGCTGACCCTGAAACTATTTCTCAGGGACCCAAAGGGATTAAGGCCTCATCAGCAAAAAACCCATTTCCCTCTGACAGATTCCAGAGCATTAGACAGATGGGGAAAGAAAGTATATAAGTCTGCAACTTTAGCAGTGAGAGCCTTAAATTGCCAGTTTCACATGCTAAAATATCAGCAATTTTTGATGTCTCAGTTGAAACAAAAAATGCTTCCAGATTCTCCTAATTTTAAGGAAATGCAGGATTTATTGCATGCAGCTGAACAAGTGGGAAAACCTACTTTGTAATGTGGTTTTGATTCTTTAGAGGCCTCTGTCATTAGAAGACATGCTTGGTTAAAAGAACATACTTTACCAGATCATGTTAAAGCAAAACTATTGATTGCACCTTTGCAGCGGGATGTGTTATTTGGAGTTGAGGCAGAAGAGGTATTAAAGAAGATGGAGGATAAGGCAAAATCTATGCAAACGGTGAAAGATTTCTTACAGGTTCAGCCTCCTCGATTTAGCAGAAATTGGCCAACAAAGAATCTGTCCTTTCCAGTTACAGACCTCAAAGGAGCAGATACAGACGTCCGAGAGGTAGAGGTCAACCACAAGGTCCTTACAGACCTCGACATTGGGGTGCACCAGGCCACAAAGAAGGGGAAGACAGGCCCCAACCATATAAAAAGCAGCCTCAATGACTTCCCACTACAGCTGCCAAACAGCACTCTTGGCAGCCCCCTTAGGAGGAAAACTGGCACTTTTCTATCCCAATTGGCATTGGATCACCAAAGACAAATGGGTTCTCAACATTGTATCTCAAGGTTACAGGTTCCACTTTCACACTCTACCAAGGTTAAAAGGAATGCCAAATCTGCCACCAAATCAATGGGCAGAGGCTCAAAAACAAATTACAGCACTCATGGACATGAGAGCTATTCAAAAGGTACCACCACAGGAGCAAGGACAAGGATTTTACTCAAGACTCTTTCTGGTTCCCAGAAAGGATAAAGCCTGTAGGCCTATTCTGGATCTTTCTTCTCTAAACACTTAACTGGATGTTCCGAAATTCAAAATGTTGACATTACAGCAGCTTCTTCCCATGCTGGGCAAGAAAGCTTGGCTCGTGACCTTGGACCTCAAGGAGGCATACCTGCATGTCCCTATCAGACAAAACTGCAAAAGATACCGCAGATTCATAGCTGGTTCAATGCACTATCAATTCTCTGCACTGCCCTTTGGCTTATCTACTGCGCCCAGGGTCTTCACAAAGTGCCTGGCACCAGTAATTGCATTTTGCAGGCAGAAAGGAATTCAAATTGATCCGTACCTGGACTGCCTGATTCAAGCAGAGAGCAAGGACATTCTTCTAAAGCATTTGGCATTCGTAATAAAGTTAAGTTGCCTGGGGTACACAGTAAACGAAAAGAAATCAAAACTAGTGCCTCACAAGAGATAATATTCCTGGGTGCCAGCTTGAACACAACGGCCCAGATGGCTTATACGCCAGACAAGCAAGGACAACTGACCCAGTACTTTCAATTGATGGCAACAAACACCCAACTCCCTGCAAGAAAAATTCTTCAGGCCTTGGGTTACATGGCATCTTGCATACTACTAATTCCATATGCCAGACTGCATATGAGGAAACTGGTCTCAACACTGTCAAAGTTTGGAAACAGTTATACCACTAATTCCTTGCCTTCAACAGGAGGTTCGATGGTGGGCACAAGCTTGTCACCTCAACAAGGGACAGCCTTTTACTCAACCCACAGCCAGGCAAGCACTGACAACAGATGCATCGGATTACGCCTGGGGAGCACACATGTCAGGAAAATGTATTCAGGGCGAGTGGCCTGCAGCACAAAGGCATCTTCACATCAATCAAAAAGAGATGCTAGCTGTACAAAATGCACTTACAGCTTTCAAGGACCTGCTGCATCCAGGACAACTATTACTAAAGATAGACAACACCACAGTTATGTGGTACATAAACAAGCAAGGGGGCACACACTCCTACCCCCTCTGCAGACAAGCCATGACCTTGTGGAACACAGCTCTAGACTACCAAGTTCATCTGCAAGCACTATTCCTGCCAGGAGAGAAAAACGCACTGGCAGACGACTTAAGCAGAAACATCATGGATCCCCACGAATGGGAATTAAATCCACAAATATTCAGAATGATAACACAGAAATGGTGGAGCCCGGACATAGATCTGTTTGCATCCCCAGTGAACTGCCAGCTACAGAAATTCTGCACAAGGACTTAGCATCCACAAGCATGGAAAGTGAATGCCCTCTCATTCAGCTGGAAAAAAAACCTACAAGTATACGCTTTCCCACCTCTACCTCTCCTTCCAAAGGTACTCATAAAAGCCAGGCAAGAAGAACCAAAGATGATTCTGATTGCACCAGACTGGCCACGCCAGCACTGGTACCCAATCTTAAAGAACTTAGCACAAGAACCACCCTGGATTTTGCCTCAAATCCCACATTTGCTGACTCTGCACACCAATCAGGTACTTCACAGCCAGCTAAAGACCTTAAACCTAGCTGCATGGAAAATTCCTTAAGCAAGCAAGCAATGCCTCTCTCCAAAGCTGTTATGGATGTCATTCTGGAGGCCAGAAGGCCTAGTACCAGGAAAGCCTATTCGGATAAATGGAAGAGATTCTGTGCCTGGAACCAGGCTCACAGCCTTGACCCTCTTGTCCCAAACATTCCTCAGATTCTACAATACTTAACTGAGATGTTGGACAAGGGCCTCTCCTTTTCATCCATCAAGATCCACGGCTCTGCCATTTCTACTCATTACAACACGGATCCACCAATTTTCTCTAATCCTTTGCTCAAACAGTACCTCAGAGGGGCTAAAAACATAAGACCGCCCCGTAGAGCACCTACTCCAACTTGGGACCTCAACTTTGTTTTGGAAAAATTAACTTTACCTCCTTTTGAGCCAGCTAACACAGCAGAATTAAAATCTCTCTTGGAAAACTGCTGTGCTACTGGCAATAACATCAACACAGAGTTTCAGAATTACAGGCACTAATGGCAGTGGAACCTTTCCTCATTTTCCACAAGGACAGGGTGTCTTTAAGAACTAATCCTACGTTTATGCCAAAGGTGGTATCAAGTGTGGCTGTAAACCAAACAATTCACTTGCCAACTTTTTATCCAAAACCACAGAATAAAGGGGAGAGACTACTGCCTTCTTTGGACATTCACATTCTACTTGGACAAAACCAAAGGTTTCAGAAAATTTGAGCAGTTATTGGTAGCATATGCTGCAGGAGCACAGGGAAAAGCCATTTCAAAACGGACAGGACATTGTATACATTTCTGCTATACACACCATGGGAAACCTGTACTTAGCAGCATTAGGTCTCACTCCACCGGGGCAACAGCCACTTCAACTGCCTACCTCAGAGTACCTACCAAGGATATCTTGGAAGCAGCAACATGGAGTTCTGTGCATACCTTCACCAAGCATTACCATTTGCCTTTATACTCTAAATCCAGAGCTAGCTTCGCCACTGCTGTGCTGCAGGGCCTTGTAGCCACCCCTAATGCCTTATAGAACCAGCCACCCTACCTCAGCTTTGGGATTCCACCCAAGTGTAATGACTGCAGCAGTGTAACACGAACATAGTCCAATTTTGTACCTACCATAAATGTAGATGTTAGAGTGTAAACACTGCTGCAGTCCAGGTTACCCTCCCTCCTTCCCCTCTTACTTGCTGGTATGCACCTATGTCTTCTACCCTTTTACTACTTATGGAGAGTATTTGCTGGTAACTGAAAATTGTTTGCTTTTCTTATGTATACTTTACTAGCAATTTGAATTGCCTACCTATTTGGGGGGCACCTGACATCTGGGGCAAGAAAAACTGAAGAAAATGGCGTTGGCTGCATCTTGTATACCCTTGTCGCACTGACGTCAGGGAGGAGGCGACAGCAACCGACGCCGGACCAAGACTTTGGAACTCAGGCCGACTGGGGAACCGCCTGATGGCAGGATAACCCAAGTGTAATGACTGCAGCAATGTTTACACTCTAACATCTACATTTATGGTAGGTACAAAACTGTACTTTCTGTTGGCACTGTCATCTGCTTAAGCGAAAGGACTCTGGGCATCTGGCTCCAGGGTTGCTGTATAGATCTGGGCTTTCAACTCCCCATTCTGTTCCTACTTTATGGAAGGACAAAGTTCCCAGAGCTTCAGAAATCCTCAGCTGATCACAGGCCACAGCTACTCATCTGCAGCCTGGACCAACATCTGATGTTACTTCCAAGGCCAAACAAAAGGCCGTTTCCAGCTTGAATCTGTTCTTCTAGGACTACCTGCAAGATGTCAGTTTGGCGGAGGATCTCATAGATTTTGAGAGATTTGGGCAGCTTGGCCCTGGTAGGAACCTTGCATCAAGTGCTTTTGGCAAGGGGGGGGGGTATCTTTTCCCACCAGGACACCAGGAGAATTCTGATTCTTGTGACTGATTTGGATGAGTTAGCATGTGTTGACCACATTCCTTCAGGGTTGTGTTTTGACTCCCATTATGATGAATACCTTGCTTCAGCTTAATCACCAGAGGGTTTCACCTTCAATGAGACCTTCCACAGGATAGGTGTTTCAGGATTATTCATAGCCAAGGGAAAGGGTCAATGAATTGGACTTTCTGACCACAAACCTCTAGGCATTCTTCCAGTATTAAATGTTGTGGATATTTCTGACACTTCCTATAGCCTGACTCCCATCCTCTTGCCCCCCCAGGAAGCCAGACGCTGTTTGCACGTTTCTGGATTCCATCCAGTCTCTCTTCAGTACCCTAGATGTGAACCCTGGGGTTGTCTCTTCAGGTCCTAACAGGGTCCAAAGTCAATGACTCTAGAAATCACTTTCCTAGTGAGAAATTGGGTAGAAACCTTTCTAGATTTGGCAAGAAAGTTTACTCTTCTGCTAATCTGTTTATAAGAGCTTTGAATTGTCAGTGTTGTATTGTCAAATTCTAGGAATTCCACTGGGACCAAATGCAGGAAAAACTAGGTGATGGAAGATCTCTCAAAGGAATGCGTTAGAACCTTAACTCCCATTTCTAGGTAGCAAAGCATTCCTTGCATTGTGGTTTTGATGCTTTGGAAGCATCTAGCAGAGTAGCAGCTTCAGGGTCAATTATTAGGGAAGACTCCTGATTTGAGTAGTTTCTTCCAGGGCATGTAAGATTCGAAATCCTGAATGCACTTTTAGACAAGGACTTCCTGTTTGGGCCCAAGCTACATGCTTAAAAAAAGGGGGGGGGGGATGCCAAGGACTTTCTACAGTTGCATCCCAGAGGTTTAGTAGAAATTTGCCATACCAAGCCCTTGGCTTTTCTTGCAGAGACACAGACCACACAGACTGAAATTGCAAGCTAACCAGACCAAGGCTAGTCGACCCCAACCCCAAGGGTCCATCAGGAAGCAGCCATGACTCAGCCAGGTACCTGCTTCACCCTCATAAAACTAGGAATACTTTACTTTTCCCTGGTTAAGTGGCTCAATACTACTCGTGACCAGTAGGTCCTTCAAATCATAATCGAAGGCTACAAGCAGCAGTGTACTCCAATTCCATACGCTGTTCTATCCATTCCAGAAGGATATCTCAGGGAGGCACATGCATAAGTCAAAATTTGTCTACAGCAGGGCTTCGTAGAACCAGACCCCATAGGGAATGGAGGAAAAGGATACACCTCAAGGGTTTTAATAGCAAAAAAGGATCTTTGAGACCTGTCCTCAACTTATCAAAGTTGAATGAGTTTTTGGTAGTCTCCAAATTCAAGATGCTCCCTCTCCAGAAACTTCTGTCATTGCTTTCCTCTGGCTTTCATAGTCATCCTAGATCTAGAAGATGCCTACCTCCACATTCTTGTAGCAAAGCTGCATAGGAGGTACTACTGTTTCAAGTAAAGTGGGAAACACTTCAATTCTTTGCACTGCCTTTTGGTTTATTTTTCTCCCAGGGTATTCACAATGTTTGGCCCCAGTATTTGGAGAAGAGGCATGCAAAACTGACCATATCTAAATGATTGCCTAATACAAGCCTTATCCATGGAGGAGCTGCAAGCTTCCCTCATCTGACCATGACCACCCTTTCTTTCAAACCTGGGTTTCTCCCTGAACCTAGAGTCCAATGTAACCCTCTCTTGAAGGTTAATATTCTTGGGGTACTTGATAGAAATAATAAAAACATTGTCTTCATCAAGACAAGATCCTCTTCATTACCACATTTCCAAAATATACACCAGGCATCTTTGACAGCAGAGGAGATCTACAGGGCTGTGGGAATGCCTCTTGCATCCTGATGATTCCCCTTTCCAAGCTGCACATGAAAGTGCAATAGTACCTGAAGAATGTGCGGCGTCCTCGAGACGCTTCATTTCAAAATAGTCTTGCATACCAAAAAAGAGCTAACTTGGTGGATTGAAGCTTGCCTACAAAACTGTTAACTCCTTCCAGTTCCAGATGTTCTTCGTGTTTCACTGTTGCAGTAGTTACATTTGGGTAATCTGCTGGCAGGTTGCCGTCAGTTGGCCTGAATAAGTCTTGGGTCCTGCGTCGGTTGCAGTCTCCTCTTCCATGATATCAGGTCATCAGGGGTATAAAACATGCAGCAGACGCCATTTTCTTCAGTCTTTCTTGCCATGCGGTGCCCGAAGCAGAAGCAGTTCGCAAGTGCCGGTCGGCCAACTCCTGAAATTTTCGCATTCAAGTTTCAGAACCGAAGTCTTCAAACTAAAGTGAAGTACCCCGTTGGGGAAACTTTTCTTGCTCCTTACTGATGTCAGTAAAGGTTAATTGCATTACTTGTGGGAAGCAAATAACTCAAGGATTTTCATTTGTACTGTATTCCTTGCCTGGGCCCAGATCATAATGTGCCTTGCTATCGGTTTTGTGCTAGATTTAACCAACGCACTGTTAAGCATCTATATTTTTGCTTCTAAATATTTTGGATCAAGATTTAATTATCCTGAAATGTCGTCTGTTAGCAATCAGACTACCGGAGTTCACAAAAAATGCAAAGAAAGACAGACAGTCTAGGTCCAAAACCAATGACTAAGCTTCTCCTAAGCCAGTCGCCGGTACTCGGTGAGGCACTTTCGCAGCCCCTGATACCCACTACTTTTGAGTCGCAGGTCTCTACAGAGACCCATTCTGAGTCCGGTATGCCGCGAGATTCTCAGAGTATTGAACCCCCGGATGTGTCTCCCTTGGATGAGTCCGGAGCCGCTGAGCAGGCACAGACTTCTGAGTGTGTTTTCAGGCCTCAACATTTTTATATTAAACCGGCGCCAGCCTCAAAAACAAGGTCAAAAACATCTGTGTTTAAAAAACTGACACATGAGCCATGTGCTCAGGCCCGTATGCCTAAAAAAACAGATCAAAATGGCTGAAAATGTATTTACCTTGATCAGGGATTCCCACCCCCCCTGCTAAGAGGCCTAGGCAAGGCACTGATTATGAATCTTCAGATCAGGTTTCCATTTCTTCTGATTCCTTTTCTGATCAGGAATTTTCTATTCCACCCTATGAGGATTCTGATGCAGAGGAATCCATCCCGTCTGTATCTCCTCCTGAGGGATTACTCTGAGATACTTTGCATACTTTAAGGGAACATTTTCACTGGGAGAGTCAGGACTTCTCTGAATCAAGAGTCTTGGGGATTTCCTCCTTCCTCAGAATAGGCCTTAGGCAATACCTCCTGTATTAGACATTGTTGAGTTTTCGGACTCAAGCATGGCTCCTAATTACTTGCCTCTGGCTCCTAGTAAGCCAGACAAATATTACAAGGTTCCAGACTCCCACAAATTTCTAGTAAAAAATCCTGCTGCTGATCCTGAGACTATTTCTCAGGGTCCCAAGGGTGTAAAGGCCTCTACAGCCAAAAATCCTACCCCCTCTGATAGAGATTCCAAGGCGCTGGATAGATGGGGGAAGAAGGTTTATACATCTGCAACCTTGGCAATCATGGCCTTAAACTGCCAGTTTCATATGCTTAAATATCAACAGCATGTTATGGGCTTACTGAAACAGAAAATGATGATTTCTGATTGTGTGGAAAATAGAGTTACAGGAATTATTGCATTCAGCAGAACAGGTTGGAACGCATACTTTGCAATGTGATTTTGATTCCTTGGAGGCCTCTTGCAGGGCCACCGTTACTGGATCTGTGATTAGAAGGCATGCCTGGCTCAAGGTGCAAAATCTGCCTGATCATGTTAAAGCTAAATTGTTGGATGCCCCCTTGCAGCATGATACTCTGGTAAGGCAGAAGAGGTTTTAAAGAAAATGGAAGACAAAGCTAAATCTATGCAAACTGTAAAAGATTTCTTGCAGGTGCAGCCACCCAGGTTCAGTAGACACTGGTCTACTAAAAATTGGTCCTTTCCTGTGTCCAACAGAGCCACTCAAGGGAAATCCAGGCACTCAAAAGGCTCCAGATACTAATCACAGGGTTCTTACAGGTCAAAGCAATGGGGTGCCTCCACCTCCAAATCTGGAGGAAACAAAGCACAACCCTACAGTAAGCAGTCTCAATGACTTTCCTGTACAGTCACGAAGCACTTATCTTTTGGCAGCCCACTTGGGGGGAAAACTAGCACTTCATGCTCAAAATTGACAGTTAGTTACCCAGGACAAGTGGGTATTAAACAGTATCCCAGGGGTACAGATTTCATTTCCATACTTTGCCAATTCCAAACGGATGGCCAGATCTGCCACAAAATCAGTGGGCACAGAGGCCCAGAAACAAGTTGTCCCTCATGGATATGGGGACTATTCAACCAGTACC